>NC_056445.1:7351843-7639343 GCF_018296145.1 Oncorhynchus tshawytscha
TCTCTTCTCTCTCTTCTCTATCATCTCTCTTCTCTCTCTCCTCTATCATCTCTTCTCTCTCTCCTCTATCATCTCTCTTCTCTGTCTCCTCTATCATCTCTCTTCTCTGTCTCCTCTATCATCTCTCTTCTCTCTCTCCTCTATCATCTCTCTTCTCTCTCTCCTCTATCAACTCTCTTCTCTCTCTCCTCTATCATATCTCTTCTCTCTCTCCTCTATCATCTCTCTTCTCTGTCTCCTCTATCATCTCTCTTCTCTCTCTCCTCTATCATCTCTCTTCTCTGTCTCCTCTATCATCTCTCTTCTCTCTCTCCTCTATCATCTCTCTTCTCTCTCTCCTCTATCATCTCTCCTCTCTGTCTCCTCTATCATCTCTCTTCTCTCTTCTCTATCATCTCTCTTCTCTCTCTCCTCTATCATCTCTCTTCTCTCTCTCCTCTATCATCTCTCTTCTCTCTCTCCTCTATCAACTCTCTTCTCTCTCTCCTCTATCATCTCTCTTCTCTGTCTCCTCTATCATCTCTCTTCTCTCTCTCCTCTATCATCTCTCTTCTCTGTCTCCTCTATCATCTCTCTCTCTCTCTCCTCTATCATCTCTTCTCTGTCTCCTCTATCATCTCTCTTCTCTTCTCCTCTATCATTTCTCTTCTCTCTCCTCTCTCATCTCTCTTCTCTCTCTCCTCTATCATCTCTCTCTTCTCTCTCTCCTCTATCATCTCTCTTCTCTCTCTCCTCTATCATCTCTCTTCTCTCTCTCTCCCTCTATCATCTCTCTTTCTCTCTCCTCTATCATCTCTCTTCTCTCTCTCCTCTATCATCTCTCTTCTCTCTCTCCTCTATCATCTCTCTTTTCTCTCTCCTCTATCATCTCTCTTCTTCTCCCTCTATCATCTCTCTTCTCTCTCCTCTATCATTTCTCTTAACTCTCTTCTCTCTCTCCTCTATCATCTCTCTCTCTCTCTTCTCTCTCCTCTATCAACTCTCTCTCTCTCTCTATCATCTCTTCTCTCTCCCTATCATCTCTCTTCTCTCTCTCCTCTATCATCTCTCTTCTCTCTCTCCTCTATCATCTCTCTTTCTCTCTCCTCTATCATCTCTCTTCTCTCTCTCCTCTATCATCTCTCTTCTCTCTCTCTCATCATCATCTCTCTCTCTCCTCTATCATCTCTTCTCTCTCTCCTCTATCATCTCTCTCTCTCCCCTATCATCTCTCTTCTTCTCTCTCCTCTATCATCTCTCTTCTCTCTCCTCTATCATCTCTCTTCTCTCTCTCCTCTATCATTTCTCTTAACTCTCTTCTCTCTCTCCTCTATCATCTCTCTTCTCTCTCTCCTCTATCATCTCTCTTCTCTCTCTCCTCTATCATCTCTCTTCTCTCTCTCCTCTATCATCTCTCTTCTCTCTCCTCTATCATTTCTCTTAACTCTCTTCTCTCCTCTATCATCTCTCTTCTCTCTCTCTCTCTCTCTCCTCTATCAACTCTTTCTCTCTCTCTCTATCATCTCTCTTCTCTCTCTCCCTATCATCTCTCTTCTCTCTCTCCTCTATCATCTCTCTCTCCTCTATCATCATCTCTCTTCTCTCTCTCCTCTATCATCTCTCTTCTCTCTCCTCTATCATCTCTCTCTCTCTCTCTATCATCTCTTCTCTCTCTCCTCTATCTCTTTCCTCTCTCTCTCTCTCCTCTATCATCTCTCTCTGTCTCCTCTTCTTTCATCTCTCTTCTCTCTCTCCTCTATCATCTCTCTTCTCTCTCCTCTATCATCTCTCTTCTCTCTCCTCTATCATCTCTCTCTCTCCTCTATCATCTCTCTTCTCTCTCTCCTCTATCATCTCTCTTCTCTCTCTCCTCTATCAACTCTCTCTCTCTCTCCTCTATCATCTCTCTTCTCTCTCTCCTCTATCATCTCTTCTCTGTCTCCTCTATCATCTCTCTTCTCTCTCTCCTCTATCATCTCTCTTTCTCTGTCTCCTCTATCATCTCTCTTCTCTCTCTCCTCTATCAT
This sequence comes from Oncorhynchus tshawytscha, assembly GCF_018296145.1. Taxonomy (NCBI): domain Eukaryota; kingdom Metazoa; phylum Chordata; class Actinopteri; order Salmoniformes; family Salmonidae; genus Oncorhynchus; species Oncorhynchus tshawytscha. The sequence goes on from NC_056445.1 coordinate 7,353,850, forward strand.
CTCTCTTCTCTGTCTCCTCTATCATCTCTCTTCTCTCTCCTCTATCATTTCTCTTAATCTTCTCTCTCATTCTCTCTCTCCTCTATCATCTCTCTCTTCTCTCCTCTATCATCTCTCTTCTCTCTCTCCTCTATCATCTCTCTTCTCTCTCTCCTCTATCATCTCTCTTCTCTCTCTCCTCTATCATCTCTTCTCTCTCTCCTCTATCATCTCTCTTCTCTCTCTCCTCTATCATTTCTCTTAACTCTCTCTCTCTCTCATCATCTTCTCTCTCTGTCTCTCTCCTCTATCACTCTTCTCTCTCTCTATCATCTCTTCTCTGTCTCCTCTATCATCTCTTCTCTGTCTCCTCTATCATCTCTCTTTCTCTCTCCTCTATCATCTCTCTTCTCTCTCTCCTCTATCAACTCTCTTTCTCTCTCCTCTATCATCTCTCTCTCTCCTCTATCATCTCTCTTCTCTGTCTCCTCTATCATCTCTTCTCTCTCTCCTCTATCATCTCTTCTCTCTCTATCATCTCTCTTCTTCTCTCTCCTCTATCAATCTCTTTCTCTCTCTCCTCTATCATCTCTCTCTCTGTCTCCTCTATCTCTCTCTTCTCTATCATCTCTCTTCTCTCTCTCCTCTATCATCTCTCTTTCTCTCTCCTCTATCATCTCTCTTCTCTCTCTCCTCTATCAACTCTCTTCTCTCTCTCCTCTATCATCTCTCTTCTCTGTCTCCTCTATCATCTCTCTTCTCTCTCTCCTCTATCATCTCTCTTCTCTGTCTCCTCTATCATCTCTCTTCTCCTCTATCATCTCTTCTCTGTCTCCTCTATCATCTCTCTCTTCTCTCTCTCCTCTATCATTTCTCTTAACTCTCTTCTCTCTCATCTCTTCTCTCTCTCCTCTATCATCTCTCTTCTCTCTCCTCTATCATCTCTTCTCTCTCCTCTATCATCTTCTCTCTCCTCTCATCTATCATCTCTCTCTCTCCTCTATCATCTCTCTTCTCTCTCCTCTATCATCTCTTCTCTCTCTCTCCTCATCATCTATCATCTCTCTCTCCTCTATCATTTCTCTTAACTCTCTTCTCTCTCCTATCATCTCTCTTCTCTCTTCTCTCTCCTCTATCAACTCTCTTCTCTCTCTCCTCTATCATCTCTCTTCTCTCTCTCCCCTATCATCTCTCTTCTCTCTCTCCTCTATCATCTCTCTTCTTCTCTCTCCTCTATCATCTCTCTCTCTCTCTCCTCTATCATCTCTCTTCTCTCTCCTCTATCATCTCTCTTCTTCTCTCTCCTCTATCATTTCTCTTCTCTCTTCTCTCTCTCCTCTATCATCTCTCTTCTCTCTCTCTTCTCTCTCTCCTCATCAACTCTTCTCTCTCCTCTATCATCTATCTTCTCTCTCCCCTATCATCTCTCTCATCTCTCCTCTATCATCTCTCTTCTATCTCTCCTCTATCATCTCTCTCTCCTCTATCATCTCTCTTCTCTCTCTCCTCTATCATCTCTCTTTCTCTCTCCTCTATCATCTCTCTTCTCTCCTCTATCATCATCTCTCTTCTCTCTCCTCTATCATCTCTCTTCTCTGTCTCCTCTTTCATCTCTCTTTCTCTCTCCTCTATCATCTCTCTTCTCTCTCTCCTCTATCATCTCTCTTCTCTCTCTCCTCTATCATCTATCATCTCTCTTCTCTCATCTATCATCATCTCTTCTCTCTCTCCTCTATCATCTCTCTTCTTCTCTCTCTCCTCTACCATCTCTCTTCTGTCTCCCTCGTTCATCTCTCTTCTCTCTCTCCTCTATCATCTCTCTTCTCTGTCTCCTCTATCATCTCTCTTTCTCTCTCCTCTATCATCTCTCTTCTCCTCTATCATCTCTTCTCTCTCCTCTATCATCCTCTTTCATCTCTCTCTCCTCTATCAACTCTCTTCTCTCTCTCCTCTATCATCTCTTCTCTCTAGCCTCTATCACCTCTCTTCTCTCTCTCCTCTATCATTTCTCTTAGCTCTTTCTTCTCTCTCCCTCTGTCATTTCTCTTAACTCTCTTCTCTCTCCCTATCATCTCTCTCTCTCCTCTATCATCTCTTCTCTCTCTCCTCTATCATCTCTCTTCTCTCTCTTCTCTCTCTCTCCTCTATCATCATCTCTCTTCTCTCTCTCCTCTATCATCTCTCTTCTCTCTCTCCTCTATCATCTCTCTTCTTCTCTCTCTCTATCATCTATCTTCTCTCTCTCCTCTATCATCTCTCTTCTCTCTCCTCTATCATCTCTCTTCTCTCTCCTCTATCATCTATCTTCTCTGTCTCCTCTATCATCTCTCTTCTCTCTATATCTCTCTCTATCATCTCTCTTTCTGTCTCCTCTATCATCTCTCTTCTCTCTCTCCTCTATCATCTCTCTTCTCTGTCTCCTCTATCATCTCTTCTCTCTCCTCTATCATTTCTCTTAACTCTCTTTCTCTCTCATCTCTTTCTCTCTCTCCTCTATCATTTCTCTTATCTCTTCTCTCTCCTCTATCATCTCTCTTCTCTCTCCTCTATCATCTCTCTTCTCTCTCTCCTCTATCATCTCTCTTCTCTCTCTCCTCTATCATCTCTCTCTCTCCCTATCATTTCTCTTAACTCTCTTCTCTCTCCTCTATCATCTCTTCTCTCTCTCTCTCTCTCTCCTCTATCAACTCTTTCTCTCTCTCTCTATCATCTCTCTTCTCCCCTATCATCTCTTCTCTCTCTCCTCTATCATCTCTCTTCTATCTCTCCTCTATCATCTCTTCTCTCCTCTATCATCTCTCTTCTCTCTCTCCTCTATCATCTCTCTTCTCTCTCTCCTCTATCATCTCTCTTCTCTCTCTCCTCTATCATCTCTTCTCTCTCTCCTCTATCATCTCTCTTCTCTGTCTCCTCTTTCATCTCTCTTCTCTCTCCTCTATCATCTCTCTTCTCTCTCTCCTCTATCATCTCTCTTCTCTCTCTCCTCTATCATCTCTCTTTCTCTCTCTCCTCTATCATCTCTTCTCTCCTCTATCATCTCTCTCTCTCTATCATCTCTTCTCTCTCTCCTCTATCATCTCTCTCTCTCCTCTATCATCTCTCTTCTCTCTCTCCTCTATCTCTCTTCTCTCTCCTCTATCATCTCTTCTCTCTCTCCTCTATCATCTCTCTTCTCTCTCTCTATCATCTCTCTTCTCTCTCCTCTATCATCTCTTCTCTCTCTCCTCTATCATCTCTCTTTCTCTCTCCTCTATCATCTCTCTTCTCTGTCTCCTCTTTCATCTCTCTTCTCTCCTCTATCATCTCTCTCTTCTCTCTCTCCTCTATCATCTCTCTTCTCTCCTCTATCATCTATCATCTCTCTTCTCTCTCTCATCTATCATCTCTCTTCTCTCTCTCCTCTATCATCTCTCTTCTCTCTCTCCTCTACCATCATCTGTCTCCTCGTTCATCTCTCTCTCTCTCTCCTCTATCATCTCTCTTCTCTCTCTCCTCTATCATCTCTTCTGTCTCCTCTTTCATCTCTCTCTCTCCTCTATCATTCTTCTCTCTCTCCTCTATCATCTCTCTTCTCTCTCTCCTCTATCATCTCTCTTCTCTCTCTCCTCTATATCTCTCTCTCTCTCCTCTATCATCTCTCTTCTCTCTCTCCTCTATCATCTCTCTTCTCTCTCTCCTCTATCATCTCTCTTCTCTCCTCCTCTATCATCTCTCTTCTCTCTCTCCTCTACCATCTCTCTTCTCTGTCTCTCTCGTTCATCTCTTCTCTGTCTCCTCTATCATCTCTCTTCTCTCTCTCCTCTATCATCTCTTCTCTCTCTCCTCTATCATCTCTCTTCTCTCTCTCCTCTATCATCTCTCTTCTCTGTCTCCTCTTTCATCTCTCTTCTCTCTCTCCTCTATCATCTCTCTTTCTCTCTCTCCTCTATCATCTTCTCTCTCTCCTCTATCATCTCTCTTCTCTCTCTCTCCTCTATCATCTCTCTTCTCTCTCCTCTATCATCTCTCTCTCTCTCTCCCTCTATCATCTCTCTTCTCTCTCCTCTATCATCTCTCTTTCTCTCTCTCCCTCTATCATCTCTCTCTCTCTCCTCTATCATCTCTCTTCTCTCTCTCCTCTATCATCTCTCTTCTCTCTCTCCTCTATCATCTCTCTTTCTCTCTCTCTCCTCTATCATCTCTCTTCTCTCTCTCCTCTATCATCTCTCTTCTCCTCTATCATCTCTTCTCTCCTCTATCATCTCTTCTCTGTCTCTCTTTCATCTCTCTCTCTCTCCTCTATCATCTCTCTTTCTCTCTCCTCTATCATCTCTCTTCTCTCTCTCCTCTATCATCTATCATCTCTCTTCTCTCTCTCATCTATCATCTCTCTTCTCTCTCTCCTCTATCATCTCTCTTCTCTCTCTCCTCTACCATCTCTTCTCTGTCTCCTCGTTCCATCTCTTCTCTGTCTCCTCTATCATCTCTCTCTCTCCTCTATCATCTCTCTTCTCTCTCTCCTCTATCATCTCTCTTCTCTCTCCCTATCATCTCTCTCTCTCTCCTCTATCATCTCTCTTTCTCTCTCCTCTATCAACTCTCTTCTCTCCTCTATCATCTCTCTCTTCTCTAGCCTCTATCACCTCTCTCTCTCTCTCCTCTATCATTTCTCTTAGCTCTTCTCTCTCTCCTCTGTCATTTCTCTTAACTCTCTCTCTCCCCTATCATCTCTCTCTCTCTCCTCTATCATCTCTTCTCTCTCCTCTATCATCTCTCTTCTCTCTCTCTCTCCTTATCATCTCTCTTCTCTCTCTCCTCTATCATCTCTCTTCTCTCTCTCCTCTATCATCTCTCTTCTCTCTCTCCTCTATCATCTCTCTTCTCTCTCTCCTCATCATCTCTCTTCTCTCTCTCCTCTATCATCTCTCTTCTCTCTCTCCTCTATCATCTCTTCTCTCTCTCCTCTATCATCTCTTTCTCTCTCTCCTCTATCATCTCTCTTCTCTCTCTCCTCTATCATCTCTCTTCTTCTCTCTCTCTATCATCTCTCTTCTCTGTCTCCTCTATCATCTCTCTTCTCTCTCCTCTATCATCTCTCTTCTCTGTCTCCTCTATCATCTCTCTTCTCTCTCTCTCCTCTCTTATCATCATCTCTTCTCTCTCTCCTCTATCATCTCTCTTTCTCTCTCTCTCCTCTATCATCTCTCTTCTCTCTCTCCTCTCATCTCTCTTCTCTCCTCTATCATCTCTCTTCTCTCTCTCCTCTATCATCTCTCTTCTCTCTCTCTCCTCTATCATTTCTCTTAACTCTCTCTCTCTCTCCTCTATCATCTCTCTTCTCTTCTCTCTCCTCTATCAACTCTTTTCTCTCTCTATCTCTCTTCTCTCCTCTATCATCTCTCTCTCCTCTATCATCTCTTCTATCTCTCTTATCATCTCTCTTCTCTCTCTCCTCTATCATCTCTCTCTCTCCTCTATCATCTCTTCTCTCTCTCCTCTATCATCTCTCTTCTCTCTCTCCTCTATCATCTCTCTCTTCTCTCTCCCTATCATCTCTCTTTCTCTCTATCATCTCTTCTCTCCTCTATCATCTCTCTTCTCTCTCTCCTCTATCATCTCTCTTCTCTCTCCTCTATCATCTCTCTCTCTCTCTCTCTCTCCTCTATCATCTCTCTTCTCTCTCTCCTCTATCATCTCTCTCTCTCTCTCCTCTATCATCTCTCTTCTCTCTCTCCTCTATCATCTCTTCTCTCTCTCCTCTATCATCTCTCTTCTCTCTCTCCTCTATCATCTCTCTTTCTCTCTCCTCTATCATCTCTCTTGTCTCTCTCCTCTATCATCTCTCTTCTCTCCTCTATCATTTCTCATCTCTTCTCTATCTCCTCTATCATCTCTCTCTCTCTCTCTCTATCATCTCTCTCAACTCTTTTCTCTCTCTCTATCATCTCTCTTCTCTCTCTCCCTATCATCTCTCTTCTCTCTCTCCTCTATCATCTCTCTTCTCTCTCTCCTCTATCATCTCTCTTCTCTCTCTCCTCTATCATCTCTCTTCTCTCTCTCCTCTATCATCTCTCTCTCTCTCTCCTCTATCATCTCTCTTCTCTCTCTCCTCTATCATCTCTCTTCTCTCTTTCTCTCTCTCCTCTATCATCTCCCTCTTCTCTCTCTCTCCTCTATCATCTCTCTTCTCTCTCTCCTCTATCATCTCTCTTCTCTCTCTCCTCTATCATCTCTTCTCTCTCTCCTCTATCATCTCTCTCTCTCTCTCCTCTATCATCTCTCTCTCCTCTATCATCTCTCTCTCTCTCCTCTATCTCTTCTCTCTCCTCTATCATCTCTCTTCTCTCTCCTATCATCTCTCTTCTCTCTCTCTCCTCTATCATCTCTTCTCTGTCTCCTCTATCATCTCTCTTCTCTCCTCTATCATCTCTCTTCTCTCTCTCCTCTATCATCTCTCTCTCTCTCCTCTATCATCTCTCTTCTCTCTCTCTCTATCATCTCGCTTTCTCTCTCCTCTATCATCTCTTCTCTCTCTCCTCTATCATCCTCTCATCTTCTCTCTCTCCTCTATCATCTCTCTTCTCTCTCTCCTCTATCATCTCTCTTCTCTCTCTCCTCTATCATCTCTCTTCTCTCTCTCCTCTATCATCTCTCTCTTCTCTCATTTCTCTCCTCTATCATCTCTTCTCTCTCTCCTCTATCATCTCTCTCTCTCTCTCCTCTATCATCTCTCTCTCTCTCTCTATCATCTCTCTTCTCTCTCTCCTCTATCATCTCTCTTCCTCTATCATCTCTTCTCTCCTCTATCATCTCTTCTCTCTCTCCTCTATCATATCTCTTCTCTCTCTCCTCTATCATCTCTTCTCTCTCTCCTCTATCATCTCTCTCCCTATCATCTCTCTCTGTCTCCTCTTTCATCTCTCTTCTCTCTCTCCTCTATCATCTCTCTTCTCTCTCCTCTATCATCTCTCTCTCTCTCTCCTCTATCATCTCTCTTCTCTCTCTCCTCTATCATCTCTCTTCTCTCTCTCCTCTATCATCTCTCTTCTCTCTCTCCTCTATCATCTCTCTTCTCTCCTCTATCATCTCTCTTTCTCTCTCCTCTATCATCTCTCTTCTCTCTCTCCTCTATCATCTCTCTTCTCTCTCCTCTATCATCTCTCTCTCTCCTCTATCATCTCTTCTCTCTCTCCTCTATCATCTCTCTTCTCTCTCCTCTATCATCTCTCATCTCTCTCCTCTATCATCTCTCTCTCCTCTATCATCTCTTCTCTCTCTCCTCTATCATCTCTCTTCTCTCTCTCCTCTATCATCATCTCTTCTCTCTCTCCTCTATCATCTCTCTTCTCTCTCCTCTCTATCATCTCCTCTTCTCTCTCTCCTCTATCATCTCTCTCTCTCCTCTATCATCTCTCTTCTCTCTCTCCTCTATCATCTCTCTCTCTCTCTCCTCTATCATCTCTTCTCTCTCCTCTATCATCTCTCTTCTCTCTCTCCTCTATCATCTCTCTTCTCTCTCTCCTCTATCATCTCTCTTCTCTCTCTCCTCTATCATCTCTCTTCTCTCTCTCCCGTTCTTCCTCGCTCTGTTTTTCTTTTTCTTTTCCTTTCCTTTATTCCTCGTAATAATATCACATGACACAGTTATCCAGAATGTGTGTGGAATGCCATTTCTTATGATACTCAACTCTGCATTCTGAAAGGACATTGTGTGTAAGACCTACCACACATGACAGCATGCTGAGATTTGCATATCAATCACATGAATTGCTAAGGATAAAGAAATCCCACATAGTCCAATGATTCCAGTCCAGAAATGGCCTATGACCTGTGGGTCCATCAGTAATCGCTCCTGTAATACAATCCGTTGAGACAAGTATCCAGGTAATGCAATTTACGCCATAGTGCCAAGAGAAGACAGACTGTCCCATTTTACACCTGAGAATGAGCCATACATTTCAACACTTGCTCATATCCGACTGTGAGTAAAGTGCTGCTGTCCATCTACCATATAGATTCATGTAGATGTAAGATAGAAGATGGTATGTAGATGACATGTACCATACAGTGCACTGGATTTGTAGCTCTTGTGTTTCAACTGCTAAAACATGTCGCAGGGCCACAGCCTGTGATCATATCTTCAGATCAACGGTCCTAACATTAGCTCTGACAGTCATAACGAAAATACACTCATTAAAACTTCCTAGTTTAGGTCTGTTATCGTGTTAAGCGTGTGTGGGGCTCCATGGCAGGACAGCAACCAATTGATTGAATAGAGTTGACCTCAACACCATTAGGTGCTCCGGCAACATGCATCAACCAGGCACGGTTCCTTATTCTGCTGATTAACTACCTCTCAGGCACAGAGATGAATGGTCCTGTCTCGTCTAATGTAATATTTGTTTCTACTTCTTGAAGTCTCCGCTCCTGCTAGTCTCCGTCTCCATCTGACTTCTCCATTGTATTACCTCACACTTTATTCCCAAGACGGACTGGGGAACTGTGGGTCGGCGGACTGAGCATTTTCATCCATCTGCTTTTGTCTCATTGTCTAATGGGTTTTTTCTTTATTTCTTTGCTGAAAGCTCTCTCTCTCTCTCTCTCTCTCTCTCTCTCTCTCTCTCTCTCTCTCTCTCTCTCTCTCTCTCTTCTCTCTCTCTCTCTCTCTCTCTCTCTCTCTCTCTCTCTCTCCCTCTACTTTGCTGGCATCTCCTCTCTGCTCCAGACGTTTGCTGTCGTTTGTCTGTGAGCTGTCTGTCTGTGACCCACCAGGCCCTCCAGGAATTCAAAATGCCATTGTGGCATTTTTTTTTTCTTCAAGCGATTGCTTTTTTTCAATAATAAAGAGAAGTAGCTCTAACCGTCCTCTGTGAATGTATTTACTCTCCCTCAGCGAATCAAACTGACTTTCTCTTGTTCTCTCTCCAAGTGTCCAGACAGGACCCCGGGTGTATTTGATCTTGTGTGTTTCTGTTGTTATAAGTCATTGTGTAACTAAATGATCACTCTTATATGCCTATCAATGATCAACTTTGTAAGGTACAGGAAAGGCCCTAAACTCATCCGTGTGAAATGCCAATACCCATGCATTGTGCTCTTTTAATGCCTATCAAAAATATATTACATTCATATCAACTCATGATGTGAGCGACATGCAGCATTTAACCAGGAATCATCTCTATAATTGATGACAGACTCACTGATGCCAGAGCTAAACACAAACACATGTAGGCTAGTTTGTTCACTCATATCATGCTTAATAAACAACATGTGTAGGCCGACAGTGAAATGGTTACTTGTGACGCACGTGACTAATCAAATGTGCTTTGAATCGTTATCAATGACATTTATGAGAAAGTAAACAAACTAGCTTACATGTGTTTGATATTACAGCCTGTTGTTTTTCTGCATAGGTTTCAGTTACATCAGCTTTCACATTGAGAGACCGAGGCTTTCGAGAGACAACACGGTCTCAATTGAATATGTCAAAAATGGTGACATTGAACCATTGTGGTCATTCATAACCCAAGCTGATGTGTTTAGTTAGGCTAGAACACAGCACCAGATACCGGCACTCTACCCTGTGAAACCAAGTTAATGTCAACCGCTTTCACAACTCTCACCCCTTTATAGGCCCCAAGGATCTGTTAACGTGTCATCTAGTCAACAAGCCTCTCTTGTGGTGACCCTACGCAGGCAGTAGGGGGGATGTACAGTTTTCAGAAGCTGCAGTTTCACTGCTGATCGAGGTTTTGAAAACAGAGCTACAAATATCCACAATATCCATCTCTTTAACTCATTTAAACAGACAAGCTGGTAGTTTATAGTGTAACAGATTTGATTTTCTCAAAAAAACACAATGTAATTATCTGCATCATTTCCAATACCCCATAAATATATATATATTTCTTGTTTTCTTAAATATCTTTTCATTCTTTATTATTTTCCCCTAAACCTACCACCCTCATGTATTTGGAGTAAACTAATGGACGACAACACTTAGGCTTTATACTTCCAGACTACATACATTTTGCAGACATGGTACATTTTACCCTAGTTATCTTTTTAAATATGTTATTTTTATCGTTCAGCAACCCTCAACCCCTTCCCATTTGTTATGTTTGTTTGTTGTGGTAATCTGTAAACATAAACAACCGTGGTGACAGAGATGGATTGTCATGCTGGTTTATTTCATGAAGCTATTCTCCTGGGTGTTTCCAACATGAATTGTTGGAGCAGATGGAGCCAATGAACAATGATGGTGATATGTAGAAGATGGACACTGGGCTTGTAATTGAATAGCGTGTCTTTATTTGTCCTAGGTGTTACCAGGTATGAGGTATTGGAAGAGCAGATTGAAAAGGCAATAATCAGTGATTTTTCCCATTACACAGAGAACAACATAGAATGTTGTGTTGTCTCTCTGAATGAATTTTGTTTTTACTTTTATCCTGGACCAAAGAAACAGGATCATTACTTCTCTAGAAGACTGGATTTATATGCCATTCGAAACAATCAATATTCCGATATATTTGAGCTACGTCCAGCAATATCAAAGACATATCTGATCATGTTGGTGAACTTATTTCAGGATCATCAAAAGGATAGTTTGTTGAAGATAATCGTTAAGGAATTTGATCAGACTTGGACTCCATCGGTGGTACTCTGGTAATGCAGGCATCCCGCCAATGGTAATGTAGTAATTGTAATGTAGGCATTGAGCCACATCCCGCCAATATTACAAGGCTAATCAATATCAAAGACAAAATCATCAAAGTGATCAATCAGCTAACGGACGTGAACAGTATCAGCAGTAGATTACTACGTCATCTGTTACCACGCTGCTCATGCATTATATATACTAACTAGGATTTCATCACATTAACAATGTTTCATGAGTCACAAAATCCTCATCTTCTGCCAACATTTCTCTGGCCCATCTGTGATACATACATTAACACCACAGAGCTGGGGAACTTTCTCCAAGTCCTGTATGACACCCATGGTCACACCATTTGGTCAAGTAGCTCCATTTCCCACACAGAGATGCATTATGTTCTTTCTTTCTCCTTTCTGATGGTGAAAACTTCAACACGTCTTGATAGTTATAGATGTGCGCGTGGACAGTGGCTCAATTTCTATACCCAGAAAAATGCCCTTCGTGCAATGCCAGAAATATGATAAGATGTTCAACTGCAGGCTTGTTTACCTACTAGCACTGCTTGGATTTTGAGGGCAGTTCCTTTTCATCTTGCTGCAGCGATTTCAAACACATTGATGTCTCAGGCAAGTTTCTCAGGCTAGGTATCAGGGACTTGGGTTATCAGATGATATCCTACTGGGTTTTCTCCATGAACACCCTGAGGGCTGAGTCTACAGTGCTGAGGCTACAGGAGGCTTGTCAATTTCTGACCTTAGTTTTTTTTTTTCATGTCTTTGTGTTAGGTTGGTCAGGGCGTGAGTTGGGGTGGGTTGTCTGTGTTCCTTTTTCTATGTTATATTTTCTACGTGTTTGGCCTAGTATGGTTCTCAATCAGAGGCAGGTGTCGTTCGTTGTCTCTGATTGAGAATTATACTTAGGTAGCCTTTTCCCACCTGTGTTTTGTGGGTGATTATTTTCTGTTTAGTGTGTTTTGCACCTGACGGAGCTGTTTCGTTTTTTTCACGTTGTTCTTTTGTATGTCAGTGTTCAGTAATAAAACACCATGAACACATACTACGCTGCGCATTGGTCCAATATTTCATACTCGTCGTCAGACGACGAAAACAACCGTTACAAGGCTACAGAAGGCTGTGTTCCCCATGCAGCGTTGGAAGGCCAGTACAATATTATCGATTCGGGTAGAGCAGACTAAGGACATGTAGATAAACAAACAGAACAGAGAGCATTAGAAGATGCTTCATCTAAGACAGTGGGATATTTGTGGGGGTGTGTGTGCTGGTGTTGGAGTGAGCCGGGTATGCAGTGTGCTGAGTGACGTGTATGCTGAGAATGTGGGTGTGAGTCAGTGGGTGTCTAAAGTGAATGGGGATGTGCGGTGGGCTGTAATGACTACTGAAGATGTGTGGGGCGGTAGTGACTCATAGTGGTGTGTTATAGGGGCTGGTGATGCTGTCGGGCCTATCTCTGGCAGCAGGTGTTACATCAGGACCAGACATGATTCATCTGCTACTGCTGGATTTGACCCTGAGGGTGGGAGGTACAGCAGGGGAGAAGGGACAAACTGTACAGGCTTCCCTTCACCCACCTTCTCCCTCTCTGATCTCTCTCACGATCAGCGTAAGCACCCTGAGAAACAATATGCTCCTGAGATCCTACTTATAGACAGTCTCCCACACAACACACTGAAACAGCACACACACACACACACACACACACACACACCAACACGCTTTTTCTATTCAGATACATGCAGTGATAATGATCCAGCAGCATCAACATCTCGACCTAACCTCCCAGTACAGCTTGTTAATGGCCCAGCGTTTGTTCTACTTTGCACGTTCACAGCCATCTGACTGATATTCATGTAGTAACCCCACAGAGGACCCCAGTCACACACGTTCCTATGGTTCTAACTAGCACTGGGCTAACGTTATTGGCGTTTAGACTTTTATCTCTATGGCCTCATCGTTAGCAATTCAACGCCAACAAGCAGAGCCAATGAATGAGTAAAAATAATATCACTGGAACAAACAAACAAACGCATCTCGTGTCACATCCAGAGGAGGGAGCTACAGTGCACTTATAAAAACTGTCTCTATAACTAAATATATTTGTGTGCAATTCACTTAAAAACTATAAATATTAACAGTGACTAAGGACATATTTTAAACGGAATCAGGACATCCATGGGAATGAACTAACCCCAGTCTTTGACATGCTGTTGGTGAATTAAGCTGAAGTGTCATCTCTAGTGTGCAGCCTTGTGTGTGTGTCTCTTTCTCTCTCACACACAGAGACACAAGCACACACTCCCTCAATCTCTCCTCCCTCTCTAACTTTCTCTCCCTTTCTCGCTCTCTCCTGCTCTCTCTCTCTCTCTCTCTCTCTCTCTCTCCCTCTCTCTATCTCTCCCTCTCCCTCTCTCTCTCTCTCTCTCTCACTCTCAGCTGCGTCTGTGCAGATCTCACAGTGAGATGGTAATTGTGAGAGACAGTTACCATATGAGTCACAGTCATAATCATAGACCTTCCATTTATTTCCTCTCAGCCGCTTATGGTCACACTCGTGAGAAAATAGGTGTCACGCGGAGCATGCACTGGTGTGTGTGTGTGTGTGCGTTTATGGTCAATAATACATGAAGTAAGATGACATTGCTCTTTAATATATGCTAATTACAACATAGACTAAATTCTCTTTAGCCCTATATACTGTTGGACACCTCGCATGGGATGTCCTAGATGGCTACAATGAAGAGCCTGGAAAAGAATTGGCTAATTGTTTTAGGGGGTAATTGTTTCCAAAAATCCTGTTACTGAAAGCATGTCTATAATCTGTAACTCCTTGTCCGTCCATCCGGAATGTATAATGTGTGGATATCTCCAAACTGGCACCTATAACTCTGCTGTGTTATAGGTCCCAGTTTGGATTTTTTTTTTTTGGGGGGGCTCAGATGGTTTCTACACAGATAGCCACACATTATACAATCAGGATTATACAAGGAGTTACGGATTATAGATATGCCTTCAGTAACAGGATTTTCAGAAACAAGTACCACCTTAAAACATTTTGCCAGTTATTTTCCAAGTTATATATGGCTAGATTGTCCTTATTTTCATGCTGCCATTTCCTGACAAACATTATCTGAAGTCTTATAATGCCTGGGGACTGGGCGATATGGCCAAGATATCATATCATCATATATATATGTAACATTCTTTACAGTGTGACGGTATTTTACGTTTTTGAATAGTAAACGTTCTAAATATGCTTCATGAGTAGTTCATGACCCTAGGGCGGCCACACAAATTAGATGTGATTTCAATGGGGCTTTCTCCATTCTGATCGTTTGATTTTGTTCAATCCAATTCCGTCATTTCCTGCACTCATTTGTTAGCGTTTGCACACTGTGCCACTGTGCATGATCTGGGCAAAATATCTCGGCCTTAAATGGTGAACTGTTGGAATCATCTGTAGCTGGAATACACACTAAGTGTCCCAAAAATTTGGACACCTTCCTAATATTGAGTTGCACCCCCCTTTTGCCCTCAGAACAGCCTCAATTCGCCAGGGGATGGACTCTGCAAGGTGTCAAAAGCATTCCACAGAGATGCTGGCACTTGTTGACTCCAATGCTTCCCACAGTTGTGTCAAGCTGACTAGATGTCCTTTGGGTGGTGCACCATTCTTGATACACACAGGAAACTGTTGAGCGTGAAAAACCCAGCAACATTGCAGTTCTTGACAAACTCAAGCTGGTGCGCCTGGCACCTACTACCACACCCTGTTCAAAGGCACATACATATTTTGTCTTACCCATTCACCCTCTGAATGGCACAGATACACAATCCATGTCTCAATTGTCTCAAGGCTTATAAATCCTTCTTTAACCTGTCTCCTCCCCTTCATCTACATTGATTGAAGTAGATTTAATAGGATACATCAATAAGGGATAATAGCTTTCACCTGGATTCACCTGGTCAGTATATGTCATGGAAATAGCAGGTGTCCCTAATGGTTTGCATAATCAGTGGAGTGGGCAGCACTTTGAATATATTGTTATTTGACATGACAATGAATGAAGAAGCCAGGGAGGAACTATTGTGAAAGAGTAGGAACCAAAGTGTTGGTCAGGGTTTCCCAGAGAACACTAATTAGATGTTAGATGACATGTTTTCTCTTATTTCATGTAGCTAGCGCAAGCTAACATATTTATGCTTTGCCTATACCTCTTTGATTTAGAAGATACCATTGCACAAACAACATGGTGATCTTTGCCTACACCAGAACTGGTATCAGGCTGTATGAGCTAGCTATGTTTGCTTTGACTATTTGTACATTTAGCAAGCTAGCTAGCCAGCTTACTTACATCAGTGGCTAACACAATTTATTTTACCCACAACTTGCTAAGTAAAGACAAACTAGCTGTTTGCAGACGGTAAGACACACTAACTAATTGTGTAAATATAGAATGCTTGTGGATTTATATTAAGAACCAAAGTGGAAATCAACTTGGTTGTTATTAACATCTTGTTGCATCTGACCATGCAGACAGTGTGACGGCATGGCAAGTGCTCGTGACTCCGTGGTTGTTTGGTTGAGCAACAACCTGAGTGACGGGGCAGGGCTTGGTGTGGGATGCGCATGGGGAAGCGGCATGCAGGAGGAAAGAGAGAGACGACACGAGTAGCAAACGGAGTCAACTAAACAAACGGACATAACACGTGCCAGAGTGGCGTATCACATTTAACAAACCAAACACTGAAATATCGTTATAGAAGATAAAGTAAAAACCCATACCGGTCCATGCATCACTACCGGTAAAATACAGTACACCGCCCAGCCCTAGTCCAAACCCTCTCATCCAGCTGATGTAATCACACACACGCTGTACTTTCATCTCATACCCAGCGTAACAATTATGGATCAGCTCTGGCTATGTTTCTGTTCTGTGACTCACAGTAGAGAAGCATGCCATCTGTTGGTCAGCCAGTCCAGTCAGGTTCTGAGATTCATGTCAGAGACCACAAGTAGGTCAGGGCACTGCTTCAGAAGACATTTTGGATAGGGGGAAGAGTGCAGGAGAAACAGGTGAAGGTAGACAGGAGAGTAGGGTAGAGGCAGCCTAGGACGAGAGAGACGGGACTGGACAGGAAATGGGAAAGGACAGACAAGAGGGACAAGCCAGGACAAGGAAAGGGACAGCGGAAGGAGTCAGACCATGGTAGAAAAGACAAGCCAGGAGGGAAGAAATGTACAAAAAAGGTAGGTCAGGACAAAAGGGAAGAGACAGAGAGGAGAAAGTGAGAAAGAAGAGATCATCAAGGAAAGGGACACAGGAAACAAGTGTAAAATCAAGTTAGAGGCAAACAGCTGTTTAAGAGTAGGGAGGATCAGTATGGCTCTGTAGACGGCTGACCAGAGCAAACAGCCAACATTGCAGAAGAGAACCTCCCTCTACATTTGATAAAAATCTTGTCAATATCAGAATATGTGGGGAATCTAGTTTCAGGCTTTTCTTTTACACCTGCTATGTTAGGTTTCCACCGAGGAAGAGTTGCTACACACACACACGTTTACACACACAGACACACACTGATCTGGAACATCCAGAGAAACACTGGCCACTGATTAAACAGTCACAGTCTCTATGTGATCGAAACACACAGGCCGTTCATTCTCAAGACAAAAGAGAAGAAAATGAAAAAACAGATTCAATTCCCTCCTCGACTTTTGCTGCAGCCTATAATGAACCTAAGACTCTGGAAGAGGAGGGGAAATGAGTCCAGTGTAGCTCAGTTGGTAGAGCATGCCATGGTTGTTGGTCAATTCCCACGGGGGCCCAGTAGGAAAATGTTTGCACTCACTACTGTAACTCGCTCTGGATAAGAATCTCTACTAAATTACAAGAATGTTCAATGAAATTCTAGCAAAGAGGAGGGATCTGTTGTTGTGGTAAATGTGGCCCCTAGACAACGGAATTATTGTTAGTCATTAGCTTAAGTGCTAATAAAATAGCTTAGCTTGTAATAAGCTTATCGCGTTTAATGCACCACTAATGCTTCCTTTCCCATACATATTCACACATAACCCATAGAGCCAGCTGGAGATCTCTCTCAAGTGAATAATACTGGCATGGCATGCTATCCTTTCGTGGTCAGAATACACAGATGAGTTAGGGCCAGCCATCTCTCTCTAAGATGACATTTTATCTCAATGAGACTAACCTGGGTGGGCTAAATGAAGTTCATGATGAAGAAAAAAATAAAGACAAAATGTAGATTTTTCATTCATGGCATTCTCTTCACTTAAATGTGATGATGAGGAAGCTTCCATCTAATGAGTCTATCACAGTCCAGTGCAATCCAACTGCAACCAGGTGAAATAGGGCAATGATCTAATAGCACAAACAGTGGCTGACGCATGATTGTCCTTTCCACAGGCTGATGGTGCTGAAGTAAGCCGCCAACTTGACAATTCCACACATCCAACAGAGTGAGTGTGCTACTCTTATTATAAACTGTGTCCTTATAAGTTAATTATTTGTTGCCTCTCTGTGTGTGTGTGTGTGTGTGTGTGTGTGTGTGTGTGTGTGTGTGTGTGTGTGTGTGTGTGTGTGTGTGTGTGTGTGTGTGTGTGTGTGTGTGTGTGTGTGTGTGCGTGTGCGTGTGGGCATGGGTGTGTGTAATTGTGCATACGTGAGTGGGCGCGTTCTTGCATGAGATCGGTACTGTTATCCAATAGCCTACTTTTGAAACGATATTAGTTCGACTGCAATGACAAAACCAATAACCCTTGAAGTGATTTCCCGATATTGCTGTCGCATAATTTTCATGTCAAAGCAGTAGACAGTGACACCACGGTCAACCTATAGTCTACCGCAGCAGCACTTTCTCAATATGAACCAATATGACCAGGGAAAACGAGCCGGAGCTGGAGGACTTACCGCAGTAGACGATTAAGAGACTCGTCAACAGTATCACAACCCAGAAAGTTGAAGACATCCTTGGCCAGGGGTTGGCATCCGTACGTTTAGTCAACCTTAAAGCCGGAGCCATTGAACAGAGCGATACCCTCTCACAAAAATCAAAAGTAATTTCACCAGCCAGGTCTTCCTCTCACGAAGCGCCTCTCTCCACGTGTAATCCTTGGAAAAAACATGTTGAGAACGAACCTCTCATTGCAAAAGCTCTCATATGGCTATGCACCCGGTGCGTAAAAAAGCTAGCATCTTCTTGAGGTTCGCAGTTTAACGAAAAAAAGGTGTCTTGGAACGCTTGGAAACTCCCATGTGACGCAATTAAATGTTTCGTATTCCAAAAATAACCCACTTCTTAGTGATATTTGTAGAAGTAATAGGCTAGTTCAGGAGAATCAGGAGAATGGGTTTGGCATCCTGAAATCGCAGTATGATCTCCAATATGATTGCTATAAAGGACTGAAAGATGCAATCACGTGTACCACAACGTCCTAAAGCTCCTCTAATTCAACTGTGGTAGAGGATGTGTGAATCGTTTAAGCTCCCAGGCAAAGAAAAACACTGGAAATATGTAGTTCGTCAACAATGTCATTTTAAATCTGATAAAGAATAGCATATGGGATCTACCCTAGAAAGAAAGTCCTTAGAGATCACAAGTCACTATCGACTGTCCTCAAACCCAAACTTGTAGATGATCACCATCATGCGCACAGTTATTCTATACTGGTCGAATAAAACGGAAGATGGAGAGAGAAATAACGAGAGAGAGTGTGAGAGAAGTAGAGAGTGAGCGCAGGATGCGTCGTAAATTCCCTCCAAATGATTTTGAGACTAGAATGTGCGTTATATCGCTGGAATAAAATAATGTTCCGTAAAATAAAACTACATCTGAAATCTATCCCCAATAAACATCTAATAATGTGGTTTCTTCGAGCAGCCCTCCCTAAACTAACATACTGGGATGCTCACAGGTGGCGTGTGTGTGTGTTGATTTTTAGGATAGAGTACAGGCTGTATCTGTTAATGCATTTCCTGGAAATAATCAAAATCACACACATACATATCAAACACAACATTGTGTCATCTGTACTGAACATAGTTTATGTCCTATAGTGTAGAAACATTTCAATAATGTCAGAGGACGTTACTTGATTGATAGTGCCTAAACATATCATTTATTGGGAAGAAATCCCATAGCAACTGTGTCCAGCCGGCCCGAACTCGAAGTTCAGCCCGACTTCTACTGGACAGCGCCCCGACTGCATATCAGCACCACGCGTCTACTGGACAGCGCCAGTGATGGTCGAATAGCAGAAGGTAAGTGCTGTACATTTTTGTTTTTAGGATATGAGCCACTATGCATTAATTACCATGTATTAACGACCTGGTTCATTATATCTAATTAATTAATGCCCTATATTCGAAATATTATATATATATAATATATATATATATATATATATATATATATATATATATTTTTTTTTATAGTAGGGATTGTATTTCTACGATAAGGCAGTGTGTGGGCCATATCATCTTTGAGTGGTTTATAGGCCTATCTCTTGGTTAGCATTGGCCTACAAACCATTCAAAGACGCTATGAACTGGGCCCACATACTGCCTTACCATAAATACAGAATCCCTATTAGAAAAATTACTATATTTCTATGAGCCTTACTCTCTTACTTACTTCAGTGATCTGAAAGACCCAGAACTCAGAGTTATGCTTAGTTATTCTAACAGACAAGCACTGAGTCTGAATACTATTTTCCACTACATCAATTCCACCCTCACCCTCTCTCTTCCCACATCAGGACTTAAGCATTTAAAATTCTAAGCCTGTTTTAAATGGAAAGCAATGCATGAATAGATAGTTGGAATGAGAGCCAGAGAGAGAGATAGAGAGAGAGAGAGAGAGGGGAAGGGAGAGAGGGTGGTTGGCACGGTGCCCGCACAATGCTGGCAGTGGATCAGGTACAGCGGGCCTGGCCGCGCCTTGGCACGAGGCACACTCACCCAGCGCTCGCTGCATTCATTCCAGCCAGGAGACAGGGCAGGAGGTGTGGCCTACATATGTTTTTTTTAACTCCCTCACTTTTTTCTGATTGGTTTTCCAAGCACCAAATGTACAGTCTGCTGATAAGGGTAGAAATGACAAGGGATGAATAAACAGGGGTGTGGTAGAAAAGATAAACCTTGTTGTGAATGAGCAGCTTAAGCTGCAAACCATGGCCGATGGCATTCCCCTGTAGTAGCATAATCACAGCACATTTATTCTGAATATTGCTGGGAAGAAGCTTGATCACATAAGCATCGTGCATGAAGAAATAGGCCTATATAGTTCATTCAAAAATCAGGTATTAGTCATTCAATTAGCATTTTGTTATTCTGAAAGTGTGACCAAAGCTCTTCTAGTATTCTCTTCCTAAAAGTTTGTGTTAGAATTTGAAAACTCTATGTCTCCCTATTCCAGTACACTAACTTTTCTTTCAAACATTCTCAGGTCACAATCTACAGATTTTACAGACTCCTTCCTGAAGTTTTGTTATTCGTTTTTGGGTTGTGTCCTATGGCGCGAAGACAGGGTTCTGTCCTGGGCTTATCTGTTCTGTATGAAACCCAGACCCAGGCTGTGTCCCAAATGGATGGCTATTCCCAATACAGTGCACTCCTTTGACCAGGGCCCACATTAGATGCACTATGAAGGGAATGGGGTGTCATTTGGGATGCAGTCCTAGCCCTCCCTGTGGTGCTTCTGTTCTGGTAATACACCACTTAGTAGGGAGCCTCTCCTGATGCTACCTCACGCATCCGTCTGCGATAGTGTGCATCCCAAACGGCACCCTATTTCCTACAGAGTGCACTACTTTTGACCAGAGCCTGGTCAAAAGTAGTGCACTATATAGGCAAAAGGGTGCCATTGGCTACGCAGGCTTAGACCAACCTGACCTTCTCTCTCTGCTACTCTCTGCTATCCCTTTGATCTGCCTAGACGTGATGACTTCCTCTTTATTGGGACTGGCTGGATCGTGAAGTGCCTCTGAACTCAGCTTGTCGCCCACTAAGCCACGCCGGCCCACTGAGGACACTTCCTGGTGGGAGAGATTTACTGTACAAACCTACTAAACAGCAGGTGGTGATCCATGGTTAAAACAGTAATATATAACAGCTACAGTAATATTGCTGTTTGGTGAAGTTGTCCCTAGTCACTGACCTTGGGTCAGTTTAGCATTTCCCCCACTAATGGTTAAGGCTAGGACTGGGGGTGGAGAAGATAATACTAGCTCTGCACCGGAACTTCCCCCTGGAGCACACTATATTGTTCAAACACCATTCTCACTAATTCACGTCGATTCTAAAGGATCCTGAGGTCCATGAGAAATGACTTCCATCCATGCATATCAGCTTAATCAGGTAGAGTTTGTTCTCTACTGCACTTGGAGACTTCAGAAGAAGTACTTTTTGTATGGTGTTGTATCCACTTGTCTCCGGTGCTGTAGTTACAGTCTGCTACAGGGGACCTCCCAAATGAAGCCTCCAAAAACACATTCATTATCATGTTTGAGAAAGTCAAGTGGGTTGTTTCTAGCTGAACGTCCTAGTTTCAAATCACAGTGATTGTATATGGGTAGACTAGAATGTCTTTTGTTTTTTATTTAATGAATCACTTTAATCAGGATAACATAGGCCTACTCTGCATCCCAAATGGCACTGTATACCCTATAGTGCACCACTTTTGATCAAAGCCCTACATAGGGAATAGGGTGCCATTTGAGACGCAAACATAAACATCCTGTACAATGTACAATACTCCCAGCCGGAACACACTGTAACAACATAATTAAACAGTGCCATTATACAGTACATGTTCCAATGCTTCAAAAGATGGAATTTTTTATGAATACCTGAGTGCCAGCCAGGGTGACCGGGGCACTGGGCTGTGATGTGTGTGTGTGTTTTACTGTGTGTGTATTTGTGTGTGGCCCCTGATGTCTCTCTGCTCATATTGTGGGTGCTCTCTGATATTTTAAATTAGAGAGAGAGAGAGAGCGAGAGAGAGAGAGAGAGAGAGAGAGGGGGGGTATTACTAAAGCCTGGTTCATCTTCAAAAACATGTCATGCTAAGGTGAAAATGCAGTCCTTATGGCACTGCACAGTCCACAAAACAATTGCCTGGTAATCTAGACCAGTGGTTCCCAATCTTTTTACAGTCCCATACCCTTCAAACATTCAACCTCCAGCTGCGTACCCCCTATAGCACCAGGGTCAGCGCACTCTCAAATGTTGCTTTTGCCATCATTGCGAGCCCATAACACACTCTATACAATACATTTATTAAACATAAGAATGAGTGTGAGAATTCCGGTGACGCAACTTAGGAAATGGCTGCCTAGTTTTTCGTACAGCACATCGGATTGGTATTTCCCCCCTAAATCACTAAATTTCTTATAATAATTGACACAAAATGGAAAAGGGTAAAATAGGAAAAGGGTGTGGAGCTGCAACAATAGCCTGTAGCAAGACAGCAGAAGATAGTGGCTTGAAAAAGTATGTGAACCCTTTGGAATTACCTGGACTTCTGCATGAATTGGTCATAAAATTTGATCTGCTCTTCATCTAAGTCACAACCATAGACAAACACAGTCTGCTTAAACTAACAACACACAAACAGTTATATGTTTTCATGTCTTTATTGAACACACCGTGTAAACATTCACAGTGCAGGGTGGGGCAAGTGGATTTAATAACTGGTTGACACTCTTTTGGAAGCAATAACCTCAACCAAACATTCTCTGTAGTTGCGGGTCAGACCTGCACAGCGGCCAGGAGGAATGTTGGACCATTCCTCCTTACAAAACTGTTTCGGTTCAGCAGTATTCTTGGGATGTCTGGTGTGAACCGCTTTTTTTCTTGAGGTCATGCCACAGCTTTTCAATCGGGTTGAGGTCAGGACTCTGACTGGGTCACCCCAGATGGCATATTTCATTCTGTTGTTGATTTACTTCTGGGTTTTGGGTCACTGTCCTGTTGCATCACCCAACCTCTGTAGAGCTTCAATTGGCAGATAGCCTAAAATTATCCTGCAAAATGTCTTGATAAACTTGGGAATTCATTTTTACGTCAATGAAAGCAAGCTGTCCAGGCCCAAACCATGATGCAGCCCCAAACCATGATGCTCCCTC
Source organism: Oncorhynchus tshawytscha (assembly GCF_018296145.1). NCBI lineage: Eukaryota > Metazoa > Chordata > Actinopteri > Salmoniformes > Salmonidae > Oncorhynchus > Oncorhynchus tshawytscha. The sequence continues at coordinate 7,376,630 of NC_056445.1, forward strand.
CACCATACTTTACAGTTGGCATGAGGTTCTGATGTTGGTGTGCTGTGCAGTGCCTGATTTCTCCACACATAGTGTTTTGTGTTCCTTCCAAACAACTCAACTTTAGTTGCATCTGTGTTTCATCTGTCCACAGAATATTTTGCCTGCAACGCTTTAGAATATCCAGGTGCTCTTTTGACAGCAGTGGCTTCTTCTGTTGTGTCCTCCCATGAATACCACTCTTTTTGAGTGTTTTACATACTCGTCAATAGAGATGTTAGCATGTTCCATAGATTTCTGTGAGTCTTTAGCTGACACTATAGGATTCTTCTTAACCTCATTGTGCATTTTGCGCTGTGCTCTTGCAGTCATCTTTGCAGGACGGCCACTCCTAGGGAGAGTAGCGACAGTGTTGAACTTTCTCCATTTATAGACGATTTGTCTTACTGTGGACTGATGAACATCAAGGCTTTTAGAGATACTTTTGTAACCCTTTCCAACTTTATGCAAGTCAACAATTCTTCATCTTAATCTTCTGAGATCTCTTTTGTTCGAGGCATGGTTCACATCAGGCAATGCTTCTTGTGAGAAGCAAATTCAAATTTTGTGAGTGTTTTCTATAGGGCAAGGCAGCTCTAACCAACATCTCCAATCTCGTCTCAATGATTGTACTCCAGGTTAGCTGACTCATGACTCCAATTAGCTTTTGGAGAAGTCATTAGCCTAGGGGTTCACATACTTTTTCCAACCTACACTGTGAATGTTTAAATGATGCATTCAATATAGACAAGAAAAATACAATAATGTGTGTGTTATTAGTTTAAGGTCACTGTGTTTGTCTGTTGTTGTGATTTAGGTGAAGATCAGATCAAATTTTATGACCAATTTATGCATAATTCCAGATAATTCCAAAGGGTTCACATACTTTTTCTTGCCACTGTAATCATCGACAAAACAGACATGGCTAATGCTAGCGCAAATAAGCTAGCAGCTGCAATAGAACCCTCATTTCGTGAGGTGATAAAGGAGGAATTGAGCGTGGCGCTCACAGGCTTGCGAGAGGAACTTCGAGAAGATGTACGAAAATAACTAAATGAGTTCAAGAAGGACATTAACCAGAAACTCAAATAAAACAAATAAGAACTTCACAGCATATCTACAAGAATGGGGGATGCATAACAGCGCATTGGGGAAACAAACACATGGAACACTGCAGTCAAAGAAATACTTGAAAAGTATTTGAAAAGCCATCACGCACTACAGGCAAAAGTGACAGAACTCTAAGGTTTTTCACGTCGAAACACCATTAGACTTTATTCCGTGGCAGAGGGCGCAGGAAAATACTCTATGCCCAAATTCGTGGAGGGTCTATTCAAAGAAATACTTGAAGCCGACACTGACCTGGGAATCGAGAGAGCACACTGAGCTCTGGCCTCAAAAACCCCCCAGCGGCGCCCCACCAAGATCCATAGGAGTACGGTTCCTACAATTCTCAGTCAAAGAGAAGGTCTTACATGCAGCCTGGAAATAGCCTGTTAACTTCCCGGCCAACGAGTGTTCTAGAATAAGGACAACGCGGGAGAGATACTGAAAAGAAGGAAGGAATACACCCATCAAGAAAGCACTTAAAGAGAAAGATATTCGCTTCCGAACGCCATTCCCGGCAAAAAAATGTGGGTGTTTCTGGATAATGGTCCGGTTACATACGAGCATGCAGACGAGGCGGTGTAAATAGTTTAAATATTCATGATATTTACACATGACCTATATAGTTTTCACTTGTAATTAACCGATGTGTGAAAGCGATGAAATATGGGTACCTTTTAAATTTTCAGGTTCTAACAGGTCTTGTTTGCAACTGAGCTACGCATTTTCATATCTGAACGAGGGGCCCCTCCAGCGGACAGGCTCATCCCCTCAAACTCCAGAGGCAAGAGACAGTCCTCTGACATGGGAGTCCAAATACCAAAGTATTTTCCCACTTTGGTTTACTTTTTAGGCTCATGTTAAGCAGGCAGTTATAGTGCACAGGTTTTTGTATTTATATCGATGCGTCATCGGGAATTTAAGGCAATACATCTCAATGTAAACGGACTGGGGAGTGCCATCACGAGAAGTAAGGTAATAGCAAAGATGAAACAGGAGAGAGTTGACATACCATTCTGTCAGGAAACTCACTTCTCCACTCCTGAACACGAGAAACTCAAGAAAATGGGATATAGGAATTTTCTTCTTCTTACCAAATTGGTAGAAGGGGCATTGCAATCTTGATCCCAAATTCAGTTTATTTTGAGTTTATATCAGAAATAAAAGACAAGGAGGGTAGATTTATACTTGTTAAATGTAAACTGGATAACAAGGTAGTTACATTATTTCATGCATACGCGCCCCCGGGGAATGACAGGAAGGTGTTTGATTGTTTGATTTAATATGGCGTGACACCCACATGACAGCCCGCCACACTGAATACTCCAGGGTTAGACTACTTTTTCATGGACAATGCAGATGGACACAGGCTTAAGGATTGTAGGATCGGGTAGCGCGACTTATCAGATCATAATGGAGTTTTACCTTACTCTACACCTTGACAGCAACCCAAGAAAATACTCTACGAGGCTTAATACAATTATGCTGAATGATCCAGCATTCAAGGAACCAGTAAAGACAGAATCGAATGTCTATCTGGAGAATAATGAGACCGGGGATGTGTCTCCTGCTACATGAAAGATCATAGCCACATCATCTCTCTAGAAAAAGATTGAAGCACAGAAACGGCTGAAATCACAGGAAACTTTAAGAAACTTAGAATGATCTCGTAGTCATTACAGAGACCCTCTTATATTGCGAGAGATTCAAAAGGTAAAACAGGAAACTGACCAGATCTATAGCGAAGAAGTAGTGAAAAATCTCAGGTTCCTGAAACAACAATATTATGAATCAGGCTCCTAGGCAACACACTTACGAGAATGGAGACTCAGGAAACAAGCCTAGAATACCATATTCAAAATGAAAGACCGCAAAACAAGAAGATTACATGCAAATTGGATTAAATATAGAATGCATTTATATCATATTACACAAATCTGCACAAGCAACCAGAGAAGGCAGATGCACAGACAAGAGAGCATTTTTTTGAACTCACTTGATCTTCCCTCAATAGGGACAGAGCAAAATTATAGTCTTACTTCAGAAATAGCCACTGATGAAATGAATAATGCAATATCTAAAATCTAAAAGTAAACAAGCACTGACGGCTTCCCTTCAGAATGGTTCAACGTCTTCAGAGAACAACTAACCCCTCTACTTCAGGGCTGTTTGAACTGGACTCTGTGGGAGGGGGGGTCTAATACCGTCGTGGAGAGAAGCCATCATATCTGTAATCCCAAAAGAGGGTAAAGATAAGAAGGAATGCAGTTCATATAGACCTATCGCAATTCTTAACACGGATTATAAACTATATGCATCAAATAATAGCCAAAAGAATGGAGAACATAATCCCAGAATTGATTGACGGGGATCAAACTGGTTTCATGCCAAATAGGCAGACACAGGACAACATAAGGAGAACATTACATGTCATGGACCACATTACTCAGAATAAGACAAGTGCTATATTAATCAGTCTAGATGCTGAAAAAGCATTTGATTCAGTGGGACGGGATTATTTATTCCAAGGTATGGAAAGATTTGGTTTCAACAAAGAAGTGATACAGTGCATCAAAACACTGTATTCATGTCCGACCGCTAGAATAAAGATAATGGACATTTGACACGAACGATAAAATTAGAGCGAAGGGCAAGACAAGGCTGTAATCTATCACCCACGCTCTTCTCCTTGTACCTAGAACCATTAGCACAGGCAATAAGACAGGACCCAACTTTAGAGGGAATAACAATAAGAGGCAGTGAACATAAGATATGCATGTATGCTGATGACGTTCTGTTATTCCTTAAAGACCCAGGCTCAATTGTACCTAGATTGATGGATGTTTTACAAACATTTGGAACATATTCAGGGTATGTGCTTAACGTACACAAGACCCAAGCCCTAGTATATAAATTATACCCCACAGGAAGAGCTGAAGAGTAATTATAACTTCACCTGGACCTCTTCATCCATTAAATATCTTAGAGTCAATTTACCAAAAGATGCACTCAAACTTTATGACATGAATTACGATCACAACAACAAGACAATATATGATGACCTGGACAGGTGGAATTCACTTCCTGCGGATCTTAGTGGTGGAATTGAAACAATCAAAATGAACATCCTGCCGAGGTTCTCTGTATTTGTTCCAATCACTGCCCATAGAAATCCCGCCTAAACAGTTTAGGGAATGGGATAAACGGATACCAAGGTTTACCTGGAACGGTAAGAGACCAAGAACTATGTGTGCGACATTACAATGACCAATAGCGGTGGTATGGCCTTACCAAACATAAAGTATTATTTTGTGTCATCCCAATTCAGACCTGTGATGTGTTGCTGCTGCAATTCAGAATCCAAATCCAAATGGAAAGACATGGAGACTACTTTGACAGAGATAAACATACAGTCAGTTTGGGGAAATAAGGACATGGTAATAGAAATATACAATAGACCAAATCAGTGGATTATTTTCTCTCTCGAGACATGGTTTAGGGTAGTTAAGCCAAATCATTTAGACAGAGAGGTCAAACTGCTGAGTTGGCCCGCATACTTCATTGGCCCGGCTTCATCCCTGCAATTCAGGAGAGCAGATTTGAACAGTGGACGCAGAAAGGCATCACATCATTCAGTACAATCATAAGGAATGGGGACCTAGAGAACTCCCAGGAGTATAAAACATGGCTTGGATGAACCTACAAGCCCGACACTATTTCTCAAGGGAGATAAAAGCGATTGACACTCGAGCACCTCAAAAATGTATCCAAGTATTCACTAACGCATACAACTTGGGGAGTATCAAACAAACTATTTCCAATCTTTTCTTGGGTATTCAAACCTCAAAGAAATAATCTTCAAACTATGTTAAAAGGAAATGGAAGGAGGAATTTAACAATGAAATAAATAACTGAAACATGGTTGAACATATTTGAGACTCAACAAAGCTCCACCAACTCAAGGTCATGGAGAAAATTCTGTTGGAAGAATGTTATACGTTTCTTCAGAACACCTAAACTGAAATCCAAACAGACTGGCTCCCTACAGCCTTGTTGGAGAGAATGCGAGCTATCAAGGGTGGATCACTCCCATATCTTTGAGTCCTGCCCCGCAATCAAAACTTACTGGGGAGAAATAAGATCTAACATTGGAAAAATAATGGGATTTGACATAGAACAACCATTCATTTCTTTGTACATGGGTGAAATACCTGATAACTTACACACTAGAGACAAGTACCTCTTGAAGGTCCTACTGGAAGCACATAAACATGTTATCACTAGGAAATGTCTACAAAAGACCCTCCCACCGTGACACAATGGATAGATATTATTAAAGAAATACACCATATGACCTTTGCTTTAAGAACACAAAGAGGAGAGATGTCAGGAATACTGGTGAAAACTGGGTTTTGTCCTTGAAAATTGTCATGTTAAAAGATGATCTTTTTTTGTTGTTCTTTTACTTTACTTGTATTTTCTTTGTGTTCCTCAATAAAAACTAAGTAAAAAAAAAAAAAATCCCCCAAATAATGTGTGAGTTTTTGTCACAACCCGGCTCGTGGGAAGTGCCAAAGAGCTCATATAGGACCAGGGCACAAATTATAACATAATAACAATCAATAATGTTGCTCTTTGTTTAACCATCTTACATATAAAACCTTATTTGTTCATCACAAATGGTGAATAACTCACCACAGGTTAATAAGAAGGGTGTGCTTGAAAGGATACACATAACTCTGCAATGTTGGGTTGTATTGGAGAGAGTCTCAGTCTTAAATCATTTTCCACACAGTCTGTGTCAAGTCGGCATAAACGATTCGGGAGACAGGCGCAGGAATGTGAAATAGTTTTTTTTATTAAGCTCAAATTACGTCATGTAAAGGCACGGGAACGAAGACCAAACAAACACAGGGTAGAAACCCAAAACAAAAAGAGTGAGGAGTAGCTCGAATAAATAACACAAGCGCACAATGATTAACACACGGGACGAGACCTGTAATCATCTGCGCAATCCACAAAGGCACGAAAGCCAAAACACACAGCACAGGTACTCACACGCACCAACGGACATTGCAACAATAATCGACCACCCAATGGAAACCAAAGGGCACATACAGTTGAAGTCGGAAGTTTACATACAGTGAGGGAAAAAAGTATTTGATCCCCTGCTGATTTTGTACGTTTGCCCACTGACAAAGCAATGATCAGTCTATCATTTTAATGGTAGGTTTATTTGAACAGTGAGACAGAATAACAACAACAAAAATCCAGACAAACGGATGTCAAAAATGTTATAAATTGATTTACATTTTAATGAGGGAAATAAGTATTTGACCCCTCTGCAAAACATGACTTAGTACTTGGTGGCAAAACCCTTGTTGGCAATCACAGAGGTCAGACGTTTCTTGTAGTTGGCCACCAGGTTTGTACACATCTCAGGAGGGATTTTGTCCCACTCCTCTTTGCAAATCTTCTCCAAGTCATTAAGGTTGCGAGGCTGACGTTTGGCAACTGGAACCTTCAGCTCCCTCCACAGATTTTCTATGGGATTAAGGTCTGGAGACTGGCTAGGCCACTCCAGGACTTTAATGTGCTTCTTCTTGAGCCACTCCTTTGTTGCCTTGGCCGTGTGTTTTGGGTCATTGTCATGCTGGAATACCCATCCACGACCCATTTTCAATGCCTTGGCTGAGGGATGGAGGTTCTCACCCAAGATTTGATGGTACATGGCCCCATCCATCGTCCCTTTGATGCGGTGAAGTTGTCCTGTCCCCTTAGCAGAAAAACACCCCCAAAGCATAATGTTTCCACCTCCATGTTTGACGGTGGAGATGGTGTTCTTGGGGTCATAGGCAGCATTCCTCCTCCTCCAAACACGGCGAGTTGAGTTGATGCCAAAGAGCTCCATTTTGGTCTCATCTGACCACAACACTTTCACCCAGTTGTCCTCTGAATCATTACAGATGTTCATTGGCAAACTTCAGACGGGCATGTCTATGTGCTTTCTTGAGCTGGGGGACATTGCGTGCGCTGCAGGATTTCAGTCCTTCACGGCTTAGTGTGTTACCAATTGTTTTCTTGGTGACTAAATCAAATCAAATGAAATGTATTTATATAGCCCTTCGTACGTCAGCTGATATCTCAAAGTGCTGTACAGAAACCCAGCCTTAAACCCCAAACAGCAAGCAATGCAGGTGTAGAAGCACGGTGGCTAGGAAAAACTCCCTAGAAAGGCCAAAACCTAGGAAGAAACCTAGAGAGGAACCAGGCTATGTGGGGTGGCCAGTCCTCTTCTGGCTGTGCCGGGTGAAGATTATAACAGAACATGGCCAAGATGTTCAAATGTTCATAAATGACCAGCATGGTCGTATAATAATAAGGCAGAACAGTTGAAACTGGAGCAGCAGCACGGTCAGGTGGACTGGGGACAGCAAGGAGTCATCATGTCAGGTAGTCCTGGGGCATGGTCCTAGGGCTCAGGTCAGTTGAAACTGGAGCAGCAGCACGGTCAGGTGGACTGGGGACAGCAAGGAGTCATCATGTCAGGTAGTCCTGGGGCATGGTCCTAGGGCTCAGGTCCTCCTCCGAGAGAGAGAAAAAGAGCATTAGAGAGAGCATATGTGGGGTGGCCAGTCCTCTTCTGGCTCTGCCAGGTGGAGATTATAACAGAACATGGCCAAGATGTTCAAATGTTCATAAATGACCAGCATGGTCGAATAATAATAAGGCAGAACAGTTGAAACTGGAGCAGCAGCACGGCCAGGTGGACTGGGGACAGCAAGGAGTCATCATGTCAGGTAGTCCTGGGGCATGATCCTAGGGCTCAGGTCCTCCGAGAGAGAGAGAGAAAGAGAGAATTAGAGAACGCACACTTAGATTCGCACAGGACACCGAATAGGACAGGAGAGGTACTCCAGATATAACAAACTGACCCTAGCCCCCTGATACTTAAACTACTGCAGCATAAATACTGGAGGCTGAGACAGGAGGGGTCAGGAGACACTGTGGCCCCATCCGAGGACACCCTCGGACAGGGCCAAACAGGAAGGACTATGGTCCCAGCTGCCTTGATATCATTGACAAGATCCTCCCGTGTAGTTCTGGGCTGATTCCTCACCGTTCTCATGACCATTGCAACTCCACGAGGTGAGATCTTGCATGGAGCCCCAGGCCGAGGGAGATTGACAGTTCTTTTGTGTTTCTTCCATTTGCAAATAATCGCACCAACTTTTGTCACCTTCTCATCAAGCTGCTTGGTGATGGTCTTGTATCCCATTCCAGCCTTGTGTAGGTCTACAATCTTGTCCCTGACATCCTTGGAGAGCTCTTTGGTCTTGGCCATGGTGGAGAGTTTGGAATCTGATTGATTGATTGCTTCTGTGGACAGGTGTCTTTTATACAGGTAACAAACTGAGATTAGGAGCACTCCCTTTAAGAGTGTGCTCCTAATCTCAGCTCGTTACCTGTATAAAAGACACCCGGGGGCCAGAAATCTTTCTGATTGAGAGGGGTTCAAATAATTATTTCCCTCATTAAAATGCAAATCATTTTATAACATTTTTGACATGCATTTTTCTGGATTTTTTGTTGTTATTCTGTCTCTAACTGTTCAAATAAACCTACCATTAAAATGATAGACGGATCATTTCTTTGTCAGTGGGCAAACGTACAAAATCAGCAGGGGATCAAATACTTTTTTCCCTCACTGTACATCTTAACCAAATACATTTAAACTCAGTTTTTCCCAATTCCTTACATTTAACCCTAGTTACAATTCCTTGTTTTAGGTCAGTTAGGATCACCACTTTATTTTAAGAATGTGAAATGTCAGAATAATGGTAGAGAGAAGGATTTATTTCAGCTTTTATTTCTTCCATCACATTCCCAGTGGGTCAGACGTTTACATACATTCAATTAGTATTTGGTAGCATTGCCTTTAAATTGTTTAACTTGGGTCAAACATTTTGGGTAGCCTTCCACAAGCTTCCCACAATAAGTTGGGTGAATTTTGGCCCATTCCTCCAGACAGAGCTGGTGTAACTGAATCAGGTTTGTAGGCCTCCTTGCTCGCACACGCTTTTTCAGTTCTGCCCACAAATTTCCGATAGGATTGAGGTCAGGGTTTTGTGACGTCCACTCCAATACCTTGACTTTGTTGTCCTTAAGCCATTTTGCCACAACTTTGGAAGTTTGCTTGGTGTCATTGACCATTTGGAAGAAAGAAAACTTTTAGCTCGTCCAGAGTGGTCTGGGTGTAGCTGGTGCAGAGGAGTCATGTGCAGGACAGCAGAGATGAGTAACACAAGTAACTTTACTCAAATATTCCAATAACATGTCGTAATACTGAGCCCACAATAACGGACCGAACATACATAAAACAATCACGCACAAAAACCATGGGGAAAAACAGAGGGTTAAATAATGAACATGTAATTGGGGAATTAAAACCAGATGTGTAAAAAACCAAGACAAAACAAATGGAAAATGAAAAGTTGATCGGCGATGGCTAGAAGGCCGGTGACGTCGACCGCCGAACGCCGCCCGAACAAGGAGAGGGACCGACTTCGGTGGAAGTCGTGACACTCCCTCAATTTAAAAAAATGTGTCAATACTTTTTTGATAGCCAGCGCTCTTCTGGATGTTGTAAAAGCTTTAAACAGTATATATCTTTTTTAAACGTGAGTCACATTTTTCTTTGGCGTACCGCTGGGGATACCCCAATTTGGGAATACCTGGCCTAGACAAATCAAATCAAATTTTATTTGTCACATACACATGGTTAGCAGATGTTAATGCGAGTGTAGCGAAATGCTTGTGACAGATGGGCTAAATGTGTCCTCCTTGATGACCAAAGTACTTCTGTACATCCTGATCCTCTTCAAGAGGGATGATGATGAACAGAAATAGAGCAGCAAATCTATCTATACATAGAATGGATCCTCGAGGGAATGTAATAACTGTGATTATAAATTATAATGGCATTCGAGACATTTGGATGGTGCGATTTTGCGCCTGGTGATAATTTGCACCCGTAGAGTGAAATTAGGGACATGAAATGTCCATATTAAAGAGGTCAATACAGTTACTGTGTCCTTACAGAGTTCAAATGGAAATAACTCAGTGACACAAATAATCCCGTGTTAAATCAATTGCGAGAGTGTGCATTTAATAGTGTTCCCGTGTCTATACGGGTCGACACTTTTCAGTTTTAAATGAACACAGTGCTCCTTATTTCCATATTTCCCAGGTTGCCTTGCCTTTAGAGTGAATTGTAGAGTTACCATCTATGACTGCATTTGTTAGTGACAGAGACATTGTTATTGCATTAATTCATTTTCAGTCCTGGGGCCTTCACCAAGCGAGATCGCAACGTAATATATTATCAACTCATGGTTTACAGGCCACATAGGGCCTGAAAGTCACATTATGCTGGCTTGCAAAGTGAAGTGTAATTCCTATTGGAATCTAGCCAGTGGGGTTATCCAACATTTTTTTTTTTATTCACCTGCAACTATCACCTTTCAGGTAAGACCCAAATGCAGACTGTGTTAAAGTAACAATGTTTATTGCAGAAACAGGGGCAGGCAAACGGCAGGTCAAGGCAGGCAGGGGTCGATCATTCAGAGTAGTGGCAAAGGCACAGGAAGGCAGGCAGGCTCAGGGTCAGGGGTAGGCAGAGTGGTCAGGCAGGTGGGATCAGAGTCAGGACAGGCAAAGGTCAAAACCAGGAGAGTGAGAAAAAGGGAGTCTGGGAAAAAGCAGGAGCTGAGACAAAACGCTGGTTGACTTGACAAACAAGACGAACTGGCAACAGACAAACAGAGAACACAGGTTTAAGTACCCATGGGATAATGGGGAAGATGAGGGAAGTGGGGGGAAGATGATCAGGGCATGACACCTGGAGGAGGGTGGACTTGGGATTGTTTTTAGAAAATGTATGTTATTTATATTAAAAGTCAAGCACAAGGACAGGTGAATAAGATCAGGGAAAACTATATTTTATTTTTGGGGCAGAAAAACAGATTTTTTTATCTTGCCAGCTTGGGGATTCAGTCCAGCAATCTTTCAGTTACTGGCCCAACACTCTAACCACTAGGCCACCTACTAATGATGGCCTATTAAGAGGCAAAAGGCCTCCTGTGGGGATGGGGGCTGGGATAAATAAATGTAAATGTAGGACAAAACAAACATCACGACAAGACAGACACCACAACAAAGAGAGACCTAAGACAACAACACAACATGGCAGCAGCACATGACAACAGAGGATGGTAGCAACATAATATGACAACAACACAGTAGTAACACAACATGGCAGCAGCATAAACATGGTACAAACATGTTAGGCACAGACAACAACACGAAGGGCAAAGAGGTAGAGACAACAATACATCACAGGAAACAGCCACAAGTGTCAGTAAGAGTGTTCACGATTGAGTCTTTGAGTGTAGAGGTGGAGATAAAACTGTCAATTTTGAGTGTTTTTTGCAGCTCGTTCCATTCGCTAGCTGCAGCTAACTGAAAAGAGGAGCGACCCAGGGATGTGTGTGCTTTGGAGACCTTTAAAAATTCTTAGGGCTGAGATCCCGCTAACGGGATCGATATGACAACAGCCAGTGAAAGTGCAGGGTGCCAAATTCAAAACAACAGAAATCCCATAATTAAAATTCCTCAAACATAGAAGTATTTCACACCATTTTAAAGATACACTTCTTGTTAATCCCACCAAAGTGTTCGATTTCAAATAGGCTTTACAGCGAAAGCACCAAAAACTATTATGTTAGGTCAGAGCCAAGTCACAGAAAAACACAGCCAGAGAGGAGTCACAAAAATCAGAAATAGAGATCAAATGAATCACTAACCTTTGATGATCTTCATCAGATGACACTCATAGGACTTCATGTTACACAATACATATATGTTTTTTTCGATAAAGTTCATATTTACATAAAAAGAATCTCAGTATACATTTGGCGCGTTATGTTCAGTAGTTCCAAAAACATCTGGTGATTTTGCAGAGAGCAACATCAATTTCCAGAATACTCATAATAAACATTGATAAAAGATACAAGTGTTATTCACAGAATTAAAGATAGACTTCTCCTTAATGCAACCGCTGTGTCAGATTTTAAAAAACTTTATGGAAAAAGCACACCATGCAATAATCTGAGTACGGTGCTCAGAGACCAAACAAGCCAAAGAAATCTCTGCCATGTTGTGGAGTCAACATTAGTCAGAAATAGCATTATAAATATTCACTAACCTTTGATGATCTTCATCAGAATGCACCCCTAGGAATCCCAGTTCCACAATACATTTTTGATTTGTTCTATAAAGTTCATCATTTATGTCCAAATGTTGTTAGGGCGTTCAGCCCAGCAATCCATCTTCATGAGGCGCCAGCACTAGGTCCAGAGGAAAAGTCCAAACGTTCCGTTACAGTTCGTAGAAACAAGTCAAACAATGTATAGAATCAATCTTTAGGTTGTTTATAACATAAATCTTCAATAATGTTCCAACCTTGAGAATTTCTTTGTCTTTAGAAATGCAATGAAACGTGAGCTACCTCTCACGTGAACGAGCGTCACGAGCTTGTGGCACTCTGCCAGACCACTGACTCAAAGAGCCCTTATGAGCCCCTCCTTTACAGTAGAAGCCTCAAACAAGTTTCTAAAGACTGTTGACATCTAGTGGAAGCCATAGGAAGTGCAACATCACCAATATCCCACTGTATCTTCAATAGGGAATGATTTGAAAAACGACCAACCTCAGATTTCCCACTTCCTGGTTGGATTTTTTCTCAGGTTTTTGCCTGCCATATGAGTTCTGTTATACTCACAGACATCATTCAAACAGTTTTAAAAACTTCAGAGTGTTTTCTATTCAAATGTAATAATAATAATTTGCATATATTAGCAACTGGGACTGAGTAGCAGGCAGTTTACTCTGGGCACCTCTGCGCACTTTATTCATCCAAGCTACTCAATACTGCCCACAGCCATAAGAAGTTATTAACAGAATGTGCCTGGCAAAACGGGTGTTTTATGTGGAGGATGTGGGCTGCAGTAGATATCACAGATAGGGGGGAGTGAGGCCTAGGAGGGTTTTATAAATAAGCATCAACCAGTGGGTCTTGTGACGGGTATACAGAGATGACCAGTTTACAGAGGAGTATAGAGTGCAGTGATGTGTCCTATAAAGAGCATTGGTGGCAAATCTGAAGGCCGAATGGCAAAGAACATCTAGCTGCTCAAGAGCACCCTTACCTGCCGATGGATAATAATTATGTCTCCATAATCAATCATAGGTAGGATGATCATCTGAATCATCCATCTGGTTAGTCTGGGAGCTGGGCTGAAAGAGGAGTGATTACGATAGAGGAAACTGAGCCTAGATTTAACCTTAGCCTGCAGCTTGGATATGTGCTGAGAGAAGGACAGTGTATCGTCTAGCAGTACTCCGATGTGCTTGTATAAGGTGACTACCTCAAGCACTAAACCCTCAGAGGTAGTAATTACACCGGTGGTTGGACACTAAGAAATCCTTGTTGTAGAGCATTTTACACAAAATCCAGCGAGAGGCCAGCTGAGAATAACACTGTGTCATCTGCATTAAAAATGGATGAGAGTGCTTCCCATTGCCTGAGCTGTGTTGTTGATGTAAATTGAGAATTGAGTGTGGGGACTAGGGTCCAGTCTTGGGGTACTTCCTTGGTGACAAGCAATGTCTGAGACAGCAGATGTTTTGACTTTACTAATTTCACTCTTTGAGGTAGTTAGAAAACCAGGCCAAAGACTCCTCAAGAGACACCAATACTCCTTAGCTGACCCACAAGAACGGAATGGTCTACCTATCAATAACAACAGCATAATATTGCTTGGTATCAAAGGCAGTGGTGATATCATTTAGGACCTTAAAAGTTGAAGTGACAGGTCAATAACCTGAGCGGAAACAAGTTTGCATAGCAGAGAGAATACTATAGACATCAAGAAAGCCAGTCAGTTGATTATTGACAGGTTGGGGCAAAGTTTTTGGTTCAACACTGGGGTTATTTTACACAACTGAGTGTTCATTTAACCCCTATAGAGTTAATTTAACTCCTAAATCAAGATTAGAACATTTACATTGAAAAATCAACACTAGCTAACACTGGCCAATGTGTTGTTTAATTACCTTGTTCCTGATCCACAATCCTCTCCTCTGTCATGTGAGAATAGAATACACAGCTGGCTCAAAGATGAAATATTCTCAGAGGGATTGGCTGGATGTACACCATCAGGCAATGTTAATTTTAAATGAGTTTGAGGGAGTTGTATTGGGACATCTACACAGCCACTAAGGGTGAGTCACACAATGTAGATGAATGAATACAACATCTAACTGTTATCTTTGAATTGACACCAACAGTACTATTCATTCCAGGCAATGTGAGTGCCACCCATGATAATGTTTCAAATAGATGTTGTTTTATTCATTTGATCATCACAAAATATTCACTCGCTTACAAAAGAGGAACAGACTTAACTTGGAGAAAATAATGAGGAAGGGAAGCGCTGCTAAGGTACACAATAGTAGATGTTGGTAGACAGGAGGTGCTCTTTGGTAAAAGGGGTAAAGTGGTCATCAAAAAGAAAGGAGGACCAAGTCACTCTTCATATAACTAATTAAAATGCCTTTTGTTTGTATGGCATGTTCAATGGAGACAGAGTTTAAATATTGTGGTGACTCGCTGCCCTGGCCCTCCATTCTTTTTGAGGAATATGCCTAGTTGACTACAGTAGCTGCATACACCTTCAGTGACTGACATTGTGTTGGCTACGTATGTCATTGCTCCAACGTACTTTCTGCAGTCGTCAAAGGCCTATTGAATACGCCTCCGTGACGGTGAAGATAACCTGCTCATGAACCCATGGAGTGTCGGAGTTGGCTGGCTTTGCTTAAATAACCCAGGATGACAGTCCCCTTTATCACCATAGCAATGCTTTCCCTGACTTTTTACTTTGAGAGAGAGCGAAATAGCCTAGTGCTTCTTGTTATTCCGAGCACTGTAACGGTGTAATTCACAGTGCCCAATTTGGACTCTGCTTATTTGAAAACAATAGGCACCCTTGCCTCGCTCAAAAACTTGTGTCTCGGTATTTGTTTGTTAATGGGGCTTGGCTGAGTCTCAAGAGTCCTTCAGTTGCCAATTTCTCTTTCTCACTCTGTTTCTCCTCTACTTGTTTCACTCCCAAAGTCCTTTAGTTGTTCATTTATTTCTGTCCCTCTCTCTCACTCCCTCCCTCCCTCTCTCCCTTTACTCCCTTTATTATTTTCCACAACGTATCCCTGCTAAGTACGATCTTAAGCGGAGGTATAGCGGTTGTCATCAGCAGCAGGCTGCGACTGCGTTCCAGGTATTTGCACCAATTGTTCTCGTGATGGTAATTGAACGTGGGGACTCAGAAATGATGGGGGAAAACTTTGCTGGCCGTTTTGTTGTGAGTCTCGCTCTATTCACAGCAGAGGAAATAACTTTTATTATCCGATTATGAGGCCCGTGTCAAGAAAACATGAGGGAAAGGCTTTCTTAAGAATCGCTGAGCACTGCCACTGCCGCTTGATCAGGAGGGGGAACTTCTTTAATGGGATGGCGACAATGTCAATTATCTGGCGGCGAATTCCGCTTTCCTGTGAATGAGGCCCCATTAATTGCATTTACAGACTTTGAAATGAAGTATTGGCGAATGCTTTTAGTCAACGATTCCCAAACCAATTTGCATGGTAATGAATATATTTCTCTGGGATCTTGAAACGATTCCCATTTGGGTTTTTAGCACCGGTTGGAAGGGAAGTATGAATGTGAAAGCTAGTGGGGGTGGTGGAACGGGAGGTAGTGTTTTAAATCAGAGTTTAATGCTTAAACTGCCCTCCCCCCACCCCCCACCCCCTTATTATGCCAATGAGAGGGCACTTTGACTGCAACATTCTTACAGTCTAATAAATACATTTAATATATCCTAATTTGGTTGTGTTTATGATGGTATTTGGTAACATTAGAATATGAAAACAAATGTATTTCAAAGAATACAATAGCATTTTCCTTAGTTTATATTACTGTGGCCAATCTGCTGCACTGTGCTCCCATGTGAAGCGCAAATGAACGGAGGTTATTCTTGATTTTTTTTAAATTTTGAAATAGAGCTCAATGTCTTGAATTTCGAGACCTTGGGATTGATCTTTAGATGGTTCCTATAATTGATATTTAGATGGTTATTATGTCTGTGAAGTTTGAAAAAAACGTACTTTAAGTGAAAACAAACGAAAAACTACAGTAAATCCATTTAAACTTGGCGCTATAAGGTTCTGTCTGCAATCCAATCACAAGCCTGAACAAATAGAGACGGTCCAATCAGAACAAGTCTTTGCCATCTCCCTCTAAGTATGGTCTAGGCTAGTCTAGCCAGAAATAATGGCACACAAGCAAAAAATCAACACAGTCAGAAATCTCAAAGGAAAAGTGATGAAAGTCATTTGTCTGATGATCATAATGCATTTGTTAATGTATTTGAGGATGTGTTGGTGAAATTGTGTTGTTTTATCATTTATGTCTAATTCAGAAGTGTCAGCTAGAACTGTATGGATCGACCCAGATTAACATGTCAGCACCATAAGGTTATATCTGTGATTGCACCCCCCTAAAAAAAAAAAACGTATTGACAAATGTCTCAGGATTTTGATACTTTCGCACTTTAGATATCTAAAAGGTGAGGACCTTAATAGGTTATGAAACAAGAAGTCAATATAAAACATATTTGGGATGTACAAACGTTGATACTCCATATCTCAGAGCTACAGTATGCTTAGCGCCGATAGAACCTAACAGTTACAAGATAACGATTTGGCAAAGGTACGTTTTTTTTGTTGTTGAAACGTTCAGATACTATATAGAAATACAGACTTCTTTCTTGCATGTGAACGATGTCCTTTTAAAGATTATGTTTGTGATATTGAAATTCTAGCAACATGTGAGTGTTAAATAGACTTATTTAGGAAACGTCAAGAACTTCATCAGTGCTTAGTGTTAATTACAGTGATTGTTTGTGGGCCAACATTATTAGCTAGTTAGTGTTCTGCTGCTGTTAACGGCAAAACCCTGAAAGTGGAGCTCTATTGGGATCAGATGTTTCACAATGCCGATGTAGCAGCTCATCTAAGAATGTAGGACGTCAGTGTAGCACATCAGCGGCGCTACCACGTCATTGACCCTGAGAACCTGAAGCCACTGGTCTACCAAAGTGTACCAGAGCTACCAGAGCTGCTTTTTGGATACCAAGCATTGCTGTGGATGAATGTTCAGGTCCCAGGCTTGAGCTCCAGTAGATCCCCCACCACACAAACCAATGCTGATAAAAGTCCCACCAGATAAAGCAACCCTCTTTCTGTCCTCGTGTCCTAGCATGGCCCTGATCAGATCCCCACTGCCCCTCTAGACCTCCTGGACCCCCAGCCCAGCCTTCCTCCTCATATCTTAGAGCTGAGGCCTGATCCTGTCTGATCTACCCACAGCTCAGCCCTGTACCTGTCATAGAGAGCCGAGACCCACAGCCCAGCACTCAGCCCTTTGACTGTAGAAGACAGGATCAGGACAGACATTTGTATTCTAAGAAAAACACAAATTGACAGGCCTGGTCCTCAGGGTTGGCTTTATGGATTCTGTCTGCTGCTCTTCTCCCCTCTGTGCTGAGCCATGCTCAGTCATGCGAGACCAACCTCTGGAAGCAGGATAAATACAAGAATCCCTTAAAGTGATTCAGGAATATGCGTGTCCCAAATAGCACCCTATTGCCTATAGAGTGCACAACTTTGGACCAGAGCCCTATGAGCTCTGGTCCAAATAAGTGTGGTTTATAGGGAATAGGGTGTTATTTGGGATGCATGCATGCTCTGTCTGTGGTATAAGTTTCTTGGAAAATAGAAAATAAACTCCAGGCCTCAGATATAAGATGCATCAGGATAGGAAAATAACCTGGCATCTTCCATGGGAAATGCTGTGTCATTTTACACCTGTGTGTATTATCTGTGATAGCCGAGAGAGAGCGGGATATCAATTCTTAATCTGTCTATGCTGTTTGGGGTAACGTACCTCAGCCCCCGCCTGCTTGCATGCCGGCTGCTGATTCCAACAAATAGATTTTCGCTGCTCAGGCCTCAAACTGCATGACCTGAGGTGCTTGGAGGCAACGATTCTCCCATTTCGATGATGTAGGTACGTACAGTACGTGTGTTTATGTGTGTGAGTGTTGTACTCGAGCTGTTGAAACAGCAGCAGCAGCTATTGATGCCATCATCACCGACAACGACAACAGAGTTTTTGTTCCCCACTGAAGGGAAATAACTTTGGTATTTTGGTATTTTGTTAGGATCCCCATTAGCTGTTGCAAAAGCAGCAGCTACCTATAAACACTACATGACCAAAAGTATGTAGACACCTGCTCGTCCAACATCTCATTCCAAAATCATGAGCATTGATATGGAGTTGGTCCCCCTTTGCTGCTATAACAGCCTCCACTCTTCTGGGAAGGCTTTCCACTAGATGTTGGAACATTGCTGCGGGGACTTGCTTCCATTTGGCCACAAGAGCATTAGTGAGGTTGGGTACTGATGTTGGGAGATTAGGGTTGGCTCGCAATCAGCGTTCCAATTCAAAATGTGTTCGATGGGGTTGAGGTCAGGGCTCTGTGCGGGCCAGTCAAGTTCTTCCACACCGATCTCGATGAACCATTTCTGTATGGACCTCGCTGTCATGCTGAAACAGGAAAGGGCCTTCCCCAAACTGGCAAAAAGTTGAAAGCACAGAATCGTCTAGAATGTCATTGTATGCTGTAGTATTATGATTTCCCTTCACTGGAACTGAAGGGGCCTAGCTCGAACCATGAAAAACAGACCCAGATGGTTATTCCTCCTCACCCAAACTTTACAGTTGGCAGGGGTATGCATTAGGGCAGGTAGCGTTCTCCTGGCATCCGCCAAACCCAGATACGTCCATCAGACTGCAAGATTGTGAAGTGTGATTCAGCAATCCAGAGAACGCGTTTCCACTGCTCCAGAGTCCAATGGCGACGAGCTTTACACCACTCCAACAGACTCATGGCATTTTGAAATGGTGTCCACACACTTTTATATATATAGTGTATCTATCCTCAAGAGTAGCAATCATTAGTGAACACTCACTGTTGCTTGCAGACTTGATGTTAAGATGCATATTTAAAGCTGTACTATATTTTGGATTTGTCCTCCAGGTATCCGTTGTATGGATTACCTTTTCTCCTGCCATTACTCATTTCCACTGACATGATGAAACCATCATCTACGCATGTAGAATAGCTTCAAACATTATCACATTTACAAGTCTTCATACGATCTGACAGTTTTGATTAGAAATTCTACCCTACCCGTGTCATGCACAAGGTATCAACAAAAGCAGATGCCTTCAAGTCATTCCCCTTACATGCGGAATAACTTCAAACAATATCCCATGTACAAGTCTTCAAATTCTGACAGTTATGATTAGACTAACTCTTCCACTTCAGACACACGCTATCAACCTCCGCTATTATATTTCCCAGTGTTAAAATGTCAAACAACAACCTAGCTACCTGCCAAAACACCTCAGCTGAGGCCTTCTCCTGTGCTGCCTGTCTGTCAGCTACTCTGGAACAGGGCTGTGTGTTGGTTTGCCTCCACTACAAAGTAAAAATCCATTATGCATGCGCAACTGAAGAGCTCTACTCACTCTGTAACTCAAGCTGTCATGCTGTCAAGTTGTCATTCAGTCAGTCGGCGTAGAAGTCGGTGACCAGTTGGGTGTCGACCTTCATTAGTTTAGAGAGCAGATGCACTGGAGACAATGAGTAAATATCAAATAAAGAGGACCGTCTTCATTCATTAATGATGTGTCCTGTCCGCCTCTCTATAATGTATGTGTAGTAACTCCTATTAAAACGGATGTGTGTGTGTGTGGGACTGATGGTACTCAAAGAGAGAACACTGTCAATGCAGAGGAGAAGAGATCCACTGTTTTGTCTCCCGGCTTGTCTGGGATATTATGGACAATTAGATAGTAGATTATTTATCAAGCAGTCAGGATGGCAACTGTTGATGAGTATGTTTTTATCCACTTTCAAATCCCTATTATTGGCTTTTCATTCATGTTCAATGAGTCAAGTAAATGAAACCTAATTGGAGTAACACCGTACATGGTTTCTCAGTTAGAAATCACCATACAGGGTTACGTGAATGTGCTGCAACGTACAGTATCATAAATGTTGATATTTACAATATGTTTCACAGTTTTTTACTGCTATATAAAAATAAAAAACTAGTGTCCACCCAGGTCAGGTTCGTGTGGAGGTAGTGACAGGTGGGCTGTTTGCCGTCACCAGTAGAAGTCTCCAGCTGTTTTTCTATCCTAACCTGACAGAAGGACGCTGCTCCGCACTCACCTACTTGCACTTCTGAGTGGCACTGCTGCTGTGGTGTGTGTGTGTGTGTGTGTGTGTGTGTGTGTGTGTGTGTGTGTGTGTGTGTGTGTGTGTGTGTGTGTGTGTGTGTGTGTGTGTGTGTGTGTGTGTGTGTGTGTGTGTGTGTGTGTGTGTGTGTGTGTGTGTGTGTGTGTGTGTGTGTGTGTGTGTGTGTGTGTGCGTGAGTGAGTGCGTGCGTGCGTGTGTGCGTGTGTGCATGTGTGTGTGTGTGTGTGTGTGTGCGCGTGTGTGAGTGAGTGCGTGCTTGCTTGCCCACATCTGTATTCGTGTCTCTATCTGCTGTGTGTGGAGATTGGACAAGCTGAGGTGGCTGGGGGGATGGGGACCATCACCATGCTGGAGAGAGAGCTGATAGTCATGGACTGTGACAGGCCTGTGAGGGCCTGCTGCTGGTGCTGGTAGAGGGAATACAGTGCATTTAATCATGGGCATCTCCACAGTCCCATACCCCGTTGAGACTTCCCAGCCTGTGTCTCAAATGGCACCCACAGGGCTCTGGTCAAAAGTAGTGCACAATGTAGGGAATAGGGTGCCATTTGGGGCACAGCCCCCAGTGATTTTCGATGGCTGGTTCCAGTCTCCACATAGCTGTGACTCTTTGACTAAGACCTTGCCATTGTCTGTTACTGATGTACCGGTATGTGACTGTTAGTGATGGATCATCCCATTAACCAGACTCCCCAGTGCTCAGCTGTAATACCATACCTTAAGTGGAAGTGGCCAATCTGCAGCGTGGTGGATGGAGGCTACGCGCTGTGTTGGGTTGTCATCTAACTGCCTGCGTGAGTGGGGGACAAGATGTATTTTCTGTTTTCCTTGTCCTGTTTGACCAAGATGTTGATGTTGATTGAGTAATCATCACTCACATCATGCCTGTCTAGAAACATGCATTGTTCAATATGAATTTCCTGTAAACTTCCACTTTACTCTGCCTATGCATGTCAATACACGGACATAATATTACCCCAATTACACACGAATAATGTAATAATACAATGAATGATTCCTACGCACCTGAGACAGAAACTATTCAGTAGTCTGGAGTCTGGAGTCTGGACCTTAAAAGAGCACAGACGGCCTCTTATCATTTCTACAATGAACCAGTCATACATGTTCTGTATAGCATAGGCATAGTCCTAACCTCACTGGGGATCATCCATAGACATTCAGGCAGAGCTAGAGGCTCCAGGCTTCATTCACCATTCACAGCTCAAGTAGAATCCCTACCTCTGTCATTCATTCATTCACACACACACACACACACACACACACACACACACACACACACACACATGCATATTGGCAGTATTTCTGTAACGTATTTGAAATATGTATTTCAAATACTTCTGAGTATTTTGTTATTTGTATTACATTAGGCCGAACTACCCTCCAATGTGTTTTGTAACATGATATTTTCGAGAATATAATTTGTATATTCAAAATACCCCCAAAAGAATTATACAACATTTATATAGCAGTTCAAATTTTGTGGCTCCCTTTCCATCCTGCATCGGAATCAGCAGTCAGATGGCACTGTCGTGTGATAAGAGCGTCTGCTAAATGAACTAAATATAAATGTACAGTACCAGTCAAACATTTGGACACACCTACACATTCAACGGTTTTTATTTGTTTGTACTGTTTTCTACATTGTGGAATAATAGAGAAGACATCAAAACTATGAAATAACACATATGGAATCATGTAGTAACCAAAAATGTGTTAAACAATTAAAAATATATTTTGAGATTCTTCACCCTTTCCCTTCATGACAGCTTTGCACACTCTTGGCATTCACTCAACCAGCTTCACCTGCAATGCTTTATATGCTAAGTAGTTTGACTGCTTTTCCTTCACTCTGCGGTCCAACTTATCCCAAAAAATCTCAATTGGATTGAGGTCGGGTGATTGTGGAGGCCAGGTCATCTGATGCAGAACTCCATTTCTCTTCTTCCTGGTCAAATCAAATCAAATTTATTTAGAAAGCCATTATTACATCAGCTGATATCTCAGAGTGCTGTACAAAAACCCAGCCTAAAACCCCAACAGCAAGCAATGCAGGTGTAGAAGCACGGTGGCTAGGAAAAACTCCCTAGAAGGGCCAGAACCTAGGAAGAAACCTAGAGAGGAACCAGGCTACGAGGGGTGGCCAGTCCACTTCTGGCTGTGCCGGGTGGAGATTATTACAGAACATGGCCAAGATGTTCAAATGTTCATAGAAAGAAAGAATTAGAGAGAGCATACTTAAATTTGCACAGGACACCGGATAAGACAGGAAAAATACTCCAGATATAACAGACTGACCCTAGCCCCCAGACACATAAACTACTGCAGCATAAATACTGTAGGCTGATACAGGAGGGGGCGGGAGACACTGTGGCCCCATCCGACGATACCCCCGGACAGGGCCAAACAAGCAGGAAAAAAGTGGGATACAGCCCCCACACCACTAGAGGGATATCTTCAACCACCAACTTACCATCCTGAGACAAGGCCGAGTATAGCCCACAAAGATCTCCGCCACGGCACAACCCAAGGGGGGGCACCAACCCAGACAGGAAGATTACGTCAGTGACTCAACCCACTCAAGTGACGCACCCCTCCTAGGGACGGCATGGAAGAGCACCAGTAAGCCAGTGACTCAGCCCCTGTAATAGGGTTACAGGCAGAGAATCCCAGTGGAGAGAGGGGAACCGGCCAGGCAGAGACAGCAAGGGCGGTTCGTTGCTCCAGTGCCTTTCCATTCACCTTCACACTCCTGGGCCAGACTAACCTCAATCATAGGACCTACTGAAGAGATGAGTCTTCAATAAAGACTTAAAGGTTGAAACCGAGTCCGCGTCCCCCTCATGGATAGGCAGGCCATTCCATAAAATTGGAGCTCTATAGGAGAAAGCCCTGCCTCCAGCTGTTTGCTTAGAAATTATAGGGACAGTAAGGAGGCCTCCGTCTTGTGACCGTAGTGTACGTGTAGGTATGTACGGCAGGACCAAATTGGAAAGATAGGTAGGAGCAAGCCCATGTAATGCCTTGTAGCAGTAAAACCTTGAAATCAGCCCTTGCCTTAACAGGAAGCCAGTGTAGAGAGGCTAGCACTGGAGTAATATGATTTAAAAATTCTAGTCAAGATTCTAGTAGTCATGTTTAGCACTAACTGAAGTTTATTCATCAAGTTTATTCATCAATAAGTGCATCAACGACGTCATCCCCACAGTGACCGTACGTACATCCCAACCAGCATCCGTGGATTGCAGGCAACATCCGCATCGAGCTAAAGGCTAGAGCTGCCACTTTCAAGAAGCGGGACACTAATCCGGAAGTTTATAAGAAATCCCACTATGCCCTCAGACGAATCATCAAACAAGCAAAGTGTCAATACAGGATTAAGATTGAATCCTACTACACCGGCTCTGACGCTAGTCGGATCTGGTAGGGCTTGAAAACTATTACAGACTATAAAGGGAAACCCAGACGCGAGCTGCCCAGTGACGCGAGCCTACCAGATGAGCTAAATGCCTTTTATGCTCGAATCGGAGTGCTTTGAAAGGCTGGTCATGGCTCACATCAACAGCATCCTCCCGGACACACTAGACCCAATTCGCATACCGCCCCAACAGATCCACAGATGACACAATCTCAATCGCACACCACACTGCCCTTTCCCACCTGGACAAAATGAACAACTATTTGAGAAGGCTGTTCATTGACTACCACTCAGCGTTTAACACCATAGTGCCCACGAAGCTCATCACTAAGCTAAGGACCCTGGGACTAAACACCCCCATTTGCAACTGGATCCTGGACTTCCTGACGGGCCTCCCACAAGTAGTAAGGGTAGGCAACAATAAGTCTGCCACACTGATCCTCAACACCGGGGCCCCTCAGGGGTGTGTATTTAGTCCCCTCCTCTACTCCCTGTTCACCCACGTGGCCAAAGACGATCTCAACACCATTATTACATTTGCTGACGAAACAACAGTGGTAGGCCTGATCACTGACAACGATGAAACTATAGGGAGGAGGTCAGAGAACTGCAGTGTTGTGACAGGACAACAACCTCTCCCTCAACGTCAGCAAGACAAAGGAGCTGATCGTGGACGACAGGGAGAGGTGGGCGAGAACAAGCCCCCATTAATGTTGACGCGGCTTTAGTGGAGCAGGTTGAGAGTTTCAAGTTCCTTGGTGTCCACATCAGCAATGAACTATCATGGTCCAAACACACCAAGACAGTCGTGAAGAGGGTTACGACAAAACCCATTCCCACTCAGGAGACTGAAAAGATTTGGCATGGGTCCTCAAAAAGTTCTACAGTTGCACCATGGAGAGCATTCTGACCGGTTGCATCAGTGCCTTTTATGGGAACTGCTAGTCATCTGACCGTAAGGCGCTACAGAGGGAAGTGCATACGGCCCAATGTACTGGGCCCAAGCTTCCTGCCATCCCGGACCTAAACTCAGCAAAAAAAGTAACGTTCCTTTTTCAGGACCCTGTCTTTCAAAGATAATTCATAAAAATGCAAATAACTTCACAGATCCTCATTGTAAAGGGTTTATACACTGTTTACCATGCTTGTTCAATGAACCATAAAACATTTATGAACATGCACCTGTGAAACGGACACTAACAGAATACAGACGGTACACAATTAAGGTCACAGTTATGAAAACTTAGGCATTTCTACTGACTGAAAAACACCAAAATAAAGATGCCCAGGGTCCCTGCTCATCTGCGTGAACATGCCTTAGGCATGCTGCAAGGAGGCATGAGGACTGCAGATGTGGCCAGGGCAATAAATTGCAATGTCCGTACTGTAAGACGCCTAAGACAGCGCTACAGGGAGACAGGGCGGACAACTGATCATCCTCACAGTGGCAGACCACGTGTAACAACACCTGCACAGGATCGGCACATCCGAACATCACACCTCGGGACAGGTACAGGATGGCAACAACAACTGCCCGAGTTACACCAGGACCTCACAATCCCTCCATCAGTGCTCAGACTGTCCGCAATAGGCTGAGAGAGGCTGGACTGAGGGCTCTTAGGCCTGTAGTAAGGCAGGTCCTCACCAGACATCACCGGCAACAACGTCGCCTATGGGCACAAACCCACCGTCGCTGGACCAGACAGGACTGGCAAAAAGTGCTATTCATTGACGAGTTGCGGTTTTGTCTCACCAGGGGTGACTGTCGGATTCACGTTTGTTTTCGAGGGAATGAGCGTTACACCAAGGCCTGTACTCTGGAGCGGGATCGTTTTGGAGGTGGAGGGTCTGTCATGGTCTTGGGCGGAGTGTCACAGCATCATTGGACTGAGCTTGTTGTCATTGCAGGCAATCTCAGCGCTGTACGTTACAGGGAAGACATCCTCCTCCCTCATGTGGTACCCTTCCTGTAGGCTCATCTCTCCAGCATGACAATGCCACCAGCCATACCGCTTGTTCTGTGGGTGATTTCTTGCAAGACAGGAATGTCAGTGTTCTGCCATGGCCAGCGAAGAGCCCGGCTCTCAATCCCATTGAGCACGTCTGGGACCTGTTGGATCGGAAGGTGAGGGCTAGGGCCATTCCCCCCAGAAATGTCTGGGAACTTGCAGTTGCCTTGGTGGAAGTGTGGGGTAACATCTCACAGCAAGAACTGTCAAATCTGGTGCAGTCCATGAGGAGGAGATGCACTGTAGAACTTAATGCAGCTAGTGGTCACACCAGATACAGATACTTTGTTCAGGGACACATTATTCCATTTCTGTTAGTCACATGCTTGTGGAACTTGTTCAGTTTATGTCTCAGTTGTTGAATCTTGTTTTGTTCATACAAATATTTACACATGTTAAGTTTGCTGAAAATAAATGCAGTTGACAGTGAGAGGAATTTTTTTGTTGCTGAGTTTATATAATAGGCGTGTCAGAGGAAAGTCCAAAAATGTGTCAGTGACTCCAGTCACCCAAGTCATAGACTGTTTTCTCTGCTACCGCACAGCATATGGTACCGCACAGCATATGGTACCGGAGCGCCAAGTTTAGGACCAAAATGCTCCTTAATAACAGCTTCTACCCCCAAAACACAAGACTGCTGTACAATTGATCAAATGGCCACCGGACTATTTACACTGACAAACCCTTCCCCTCCATTTGTTTTGTACACTGCTGCTACTCGCTGTTTATTATATATGCATAGTCACTTCACCTCTACCTACATGTACAAATTACCTCAACTAACCTGTAGCCCCGAACACTGACTTGGTACCGGTACCCTCTGTATATAGTGTCGTTAATGTTATTTTATTGTGTTACTTTTTATCATTTTTTACTCTCGTTTATTTGGTAAATATTTTCTTAACTCTTGTTGAACTTCACTGCTGGTTTAGAGCTTGTAAGTAAGCATTTCATGGTAAGGTCTACCCTTGTTGTATCCGGCGCATGTGACAAATAAAGTTTGATTTGATTTGAACAGTTGATG
Organism: Oncorhynchus tshawytscha; assembly: GCF_018296145.1. NCBI lineage: Eukaryota > Metazoa > Chordata > Actinopteri > Salmoniformes > Salmonidae > Oncorhynchus > Oncorhynchus tshawytscha. The sequence goes on from NC_056445.1 coordinate 7,403,738, forward strand.
TTGAGATGTGTCTGTTACTTGAACTCTGTGAAGCATTTATTTGGGCTACAATTTCTGGAGGCTGGTAACTCTAATGAACGTATCATCTGCAGCAGAGGAAACTATTGACTGACCTTAATGGTTTTTCCGTATTGACTGACATTGCCCTGAGACATTCATGTCTTAGGGTAATGATGGACTAACTTTACTCTTTGCTTATTTGAGCTGTCCATAATATGGACTTGGTCTTTTACCAAATAGGGCTATCTTCTGTATACCACCCCTACCTTGTCACAACACAACTGATTAAGCCCTTGGGGCAATGCCTCAGGACTACCTGGCTGTCCCCAGTCCACCTGGGATTGCTGCTGCTCCAGTTTCAACTGTTCTGCCTGCGGCTATGGAACCCTGACCTGCTCACCGGACGTGCTACGTTGTCCCGGACATGCTGTTTTCAACTCTCTCTCTACCACACCTGCTGTCTCTAACTCTGAACGCTCGGCTATGAAAAGCCAACTGACATTTACTCCTGAGGTGCTGACCTGTTGCACTCTCTACAACCACTGTTATTATTATTGTTATTATTTGAGCCTGCTGGTCATCTATGAATGTTTTAACATCTTGGCCATGTACTGTAATAATCTCCACCCGGCACAGTCAGAAGAGGACTGGCCGCCCCTCAGAGCCTGGTTCCTCTCTAGGTTTCTTCCTAGGTTTCTGCCTTTATAAAGAGTATTTCCTAGCCACCGTGCTTCTACATCTGCATTGCTTGCTGTTTGGGGTTTTAGGCTGGGTTTCTGTACAGCACTTTATGACATCGGCTGATGTACAAAGGGCTTTATAAATACATTTGACTGATTGATTGATGAATTGACTCAACATATATTTAGATTTGTTTAACAAATTTTATTTGGTTACTACATGATTCCATATGTGTAACGGTTCTCTTGTGGTGAAGGAGAGTCGAACCAAAATGCAGCGTGTAGATTTCGATCCATGTTTGTTTATTAAACGTAAAACACGAATCAATTATAAACACTACAAAACAAAGAACGTTATGAAAACCGAAACAGCCTATACTTGTGTAAACTAACACAGATACAGGAACAAGGACACTAAGGACAATCACCCACAAAACCCAACACAAAACAGGCTACCTAAATATGGTTCCCAATCAGAGACAATGACTAACACCTGCCTCTGATTGAGAACCATATCAGGCCAAACATAGAAATAGACAAACCAGACACACAACATAGAATGCCCACCCAGCTCACGTCCTGACCAACACTAAAACAAGGAAAACACATACGAACGATGGTCAGACCGTGACAATATGTGTTATTTCATTGTTTTGATGTCTCCACTATTATTCTACAGTGTAGAAAATAGTACAAATAAAGAAAAACCCTGGAATGATTAGTGTGTCCAAACTTTTGACTGATACTGTATATGTAAAATGAACAATTGCAAAGAATGCTGAAGATTCTAATAATGAGCTCCGCCCTGAAATAAGGCCAATAATACCCAGTCTGCTTAGCAGTTTATTTAGGCATGCTTATTTTCTTGTATACTTTTACTTTTTGCAGACAGTCTTATCCAGAGAGACATACAGTCAGTCCATTCAACTGAGATACATAAACAACAAAAATAGTATACCAAACATTAGGAACCCTACAAGGTGTCGAAAGAGTTCCACAGGGATGCTGGCCCATGTTGACTCCAATGCTTCCGACAGTGTCAAGTTGGCTGGATGTCCTTTGGGGTGACTGTTCTCGATACACATGGGAAACTGTTGAGCGTGAACAACCCAGCAGCATTGCAGTTCTTCACACACTCAAACTGCTGTGCCTGGCATCTATGTAATGGAAAAAGCAGGTATTTCCCATCCACACACACACACACAGACACACACACGCACACACAATGAACCTTCACCTTCGTGAGCCCTCTGAGTGGGTTAGAGAGACATGGCCAAAACCTGAGGAGCGTGAGGCTGAATATATTAAATTACAGCGGGTTTAACACAGGCAGACGAGGAAATAAAGAATCAGTCACTCAGTCTCTGGTCCAGTACACAAAATGGAGACTCATGACCAAATTACCAATACCTTTGGCCTTCCAACTACAATTAAAGTCTATGGAGAATAGGTAGCACACAGGACAGGTCACAGTAAATATAAGAGCTACAGTCTGCCATAATGCAGCAATCTAATTATTTAATCTACAGCATCTACCCCAAAATGCATAGACTGCAGTGTAATTAAGGCCAATGTGTTTTGCCCGACTTCTGCAAGCTGTCAAGGAAAGATTCTGTCCCCTCGCGGTTTTACCTTGACATGTCATGTAAACCTCAGGGCCCTAAACATTAGTATGCATCCCTGCTACACAGAGCAGACAAACACACACACACACTATCCATGCCATGCAGATCAATCTCCATCCTAACCCCAGGACTCAGTACTAACCACATTAGTCTACACCAGGGCACAGTGGTATGTTTGTGATTAAGGCAGTCTGGTAGTCAGACTATTGGTTTACTGGGACGAGAGAGAGAGAGAGGTACACATGAATGAGAGACTGCATGGCGCTGGGAAAATGTCACTGTGTGTCTGCTCTGCTTTGCCCTTTTATTGGGGTCTGGCTATGTGTGCTAAATCAGACCTGGGTCTGTATCAGCTGTGTGTCTGTGTCTCTGTGTGTGTGTGTGTGTGTGTGTGTGTGGGGGGTGGCATCTGTTATCCTCTGCTTTACTGTGCAGAAACTGTACAGATAGCACAGGGGTTCAGCTTTCTTTCTGCTAAAGATAAGTATAGCCTTCCCCCAGAATCCAGAGAGAGAGAGAGAGAGAGAGAGAGAGCGGACAACCTTAAATGATCTGAGCCTGAAGGCAGAGCTCCATAATGAAAGCATTAAGCTAACTCTTATTTTCTAGACAGAGTTAACAGATACTTCCACCATCCTCGAGAGCTGTACCTGAGCCTCTCTCGCTCGCTCAATACTATTTTAATTCAATAGTTGTTCGATATCCTACTGGCGTCGTTCCTCATTTCCCTTCAACCTGTAATAAAGAAGATAGGATGAGACTGGGCCTACCGGCTGTCTCAGTCGATTGGAAAGGGGGAGGGGTGTCTTCCCCCTTCATTTTTTTTATACTGAACTCTATTCTTCTTCATGGGCAGCTGAGGTAGACCATTAGGTTAAATTGTGTCCTAGATGTTGAGTAGTAAGGCTTCTCACTCAATTAGATCGACCCTTCACCTTGCAAGACAAAGTTATACTGTTGCAACCTGTCAACATTTTTCTGGAAAGCCCAATTCCCCTTTCAAACCACTGGAGAAATCCCCGGACAATGATCTCAAACTCTATTTCCAGCCGTGATTGGTAGTCCCATAGGGTGGCACGCAGTTGGCGCAGCGTCTGGCGGGTTTGGCCAGTGTAGGGTGTCATTGTATATAATCATTTGTTCTTAACTGATTTGCCTAGTTAAATAAAAGTTCAATAAAAAAATTAAAAGTCAAATTCTTTCATGGGGACATGGTCAAATTAAGTTTATAATGGGACTACCACTGGATGGCTGTGAATGTACTGTCAAAGCTGCTAACTATTTTTGGTGCTTAAAGTACTCTCAAATGTAACGGTTTTCGTCCTCCTCTTCTGAGGAAAAGTAAGAAGGATCGGACCAATACACAGCATGGTAAGTGTTCGTCATATTATTTATTATAACTGAATACTACACAAAATGAAAACGAAACAGTTCCGTGTGGAAAACACAGACACAGAAAAAGAATCACTAAAATGGGGAAAACAGGCTACCTAAGTATGATTCTCAATCAGAGACAACGAACGACACTCGCCTCTGATTGAGAACCATACCAGGCCAAACACATAAACACAACATAGAAAAAAGAACATAGACTACCCACCCCAACTCACGCCCTGACCAAACTAACACAAAGACATAATAAAGGAACTAAGGCCAGAACGTGACATGGAATCGTTTGCTGATATCGACAGCAGATGGTCGTTATATTCCTAATCCAGCCAACATAGCTAAGATACATTGGAGAAAACACATTATTTTAACTGGCGTTTGAAATGTTTTCAACAACCTGTAATTAAATAGATTTTTTTTTATATTTGAATTTCTTGTAATGGACATACACAAAATAGTCAAAATTAGTGAAGTGAAATCAAAAAAATAACTTGCTTCAAAAAATGAACAGCATCCTGAAAAGTGGTGCGAGCATATGTATTCACCCCCTATTCTATGAATGCCACACGTGATCCCTCTCCGGCCTCTAGGTCACCAGGCTGCTCTTTATGGCGCACACCTGTCACCATCGTTACGTGCATCTGCGCATCATTAGACTTACCTGGACTCCATCATCTCCCTGATTACCTTCCCTATATATGTCATTCCTTTTGGTTCCTTCCCCAGGCGTTATTGTTTCTGTTTCAGTTGCATGTCTGTGTGCTGTTAGTGTTTCTTGTTCTTTATTATGTTCCATTTATTTTATTAAAACACTCACTCCCTGAACTTGCTTCATGACTCTCAGCGCACATCGTTACACAATAACACCTCATCTAGACTCTCCCCAAACATATGCAAGAAGGTATTCTGGTCAGATGAAGGAAGGAAAATGCTATGTCTGGTGCAAACCCAACACCGCTCATGAACTGGCTAACCCTAACAAGCTAGAAACAACCTAAAAAAAATGTTTTGAAAGTTGCTTTTAGAAGTCTGGTTTGCTAGATTGTCATATAGTAGCTAAATACATTTTTAAACAGATGGGTTTATTGCTGTTAAAATACACCATGTATGCTATTTTGGACCACCAGGCTGCTGATGTCATGCAGCCTGTTGTTTTTGTGTTTTCATACTTTTTCATAACTACAACAACAAGTTTGAAGTCGTGGTGAACTAAACAGCACTCTTTTTCATAATTAAGAAGTTGTCGGCAGCCAAGAGAACTAACATGGCGTTTCTGTGTCAGTTTCTGTTTCAGCTGTTTACACAGAGGGCTTTGTAGAAGAGAAAATGAAACCTGTCTCAAGAGAGGGGCCTTTGTCATCACTTCCTGTTGAACGTGGAAGAGCTCAGTTTAGTTTTTTTTAAGTATGTTGTTTGAAAGTATATTGGAAAGCTCTTGGTAGCTATCTAGCTTCTTAGTTTGGATCCCGTGACGCAGTTGGCATTAGTTGCTGGGACTGCTTGTTTCTTTCCAGTGATCCCACTGACCAAGGATGACTGAGGAGCTATTTGGCATCACAGCTAGCCTAGCTGCTAGCTAGCTGAATATCAAGCTAGCAAGGTTTTCTTGAACGCAGCCCATGACGCAGTTAGCCATTGTTGCTGGGACCGCAGATTGTCCCGGGTATGTGACTGTCTAGATCCCTGCTGTTTGTTATTTTAAGTCTTCGCTGTGACCTGCCCTGTCTGGATCTACGAGGAGTAACAGCGTAACCTACATTGCTATCTACCATGACAAAGACCTAAGCCGGCGGGAGTACCGTTGAGGACAGTGGTGTCTCTCTATCACACGTGAAGGATCTTTTAAATGAACAAAAAGAGGCCTACAAGCAGTTGTTACAACATCAAGAAAATAGCTTCAAGTGTTTTGTCCAAAAACTCATGGATGCTGCTAGCAAAAGAATGGACTACTTGACCAGAGAGGTCCAGGACCTGAAGAATAATTTGCAGTTCTCTCAAGGTCAGCTCGATGAGTTGAAACAGAAGAACGGCAAGATGACAGCAATCTGTAAGTCATTGAGAGAGGACATCAGTTCTGTGTGTGAATCCATGATAACAATGACAGATAAATCAGACTATCTCGAGGGACAATCAAGGTGGAACAACATGGTTGTGGACAGAAATGCAGAATCTCCACATGAGACCTGGATGGAGTCTGAGGACAAAGTAAGGGAAATGATCTCTGAGAAATTGAAGATGAACCACAGGAAGATTGAGGTGGAGCACAGGACCGGAAAACCCACCACTGGCCCAGGTGACAGGCCCAGGCCGATAGTGGTCAAGCTCCTGAGGTTCAAGGACAAGGTAGCTACCCTGAAAAGAGCCAAGAACTTGAAAGGAATGTATATCTTCCTCAACGAGGACTATCCTAAAGCTGTGCACCAGAAGAGGAAAGAACTGATCCCAGCCATGAAAGCTGCCTGAGCGCATTGGGACATTGCTTACATCCACTATGAAAGGCACATTGTCCACCCTCCCTCCCAGAAGCCTGGAAGGAGTGAGAGAGCTAAGCCTATGGTTTCGTAGCTTCAACCCCGCAGACACACACACACACACATACCAATTGATTTACGGCACTGCTGAATGTACATTTTTTTTTATCTTGCTTTGTTTGCTCTTTTCAGTATTATGTCTATCTCAGGAAATGGGTGAAAATAGTTCATATTAATATATGTAGCCTTTAGACATAAGGTTCATGAAATCAATAACTTGCTAAATTCAGATAACATTCATATATTAGCCATTTCTGAGACTCACTTAGATAATTCATTTGATGATACAGCAGTAGCAATACAAGGATGTAACATCTATAGAACAGACAGAAATGCTTATGGGGGAGGTGTTACTGTGTATATTCAGAGCCATATCCCTGTAATGCTTAGAGAAGATCTTATGTCAAGAGTTATTGAAGTGTTGTGGTTGCAGGTTCACTTGGCACATCTAAAGCCTTTTTTTGGGGGGTTGCTATAGGCCACCAAGTGCTAACAGTCAGTATCTAAATGACGTGTCAAATTCTTGATAGTGTATGCGATGTAAACAGAGAGGTCTACTTTCTTAGGGACCTGAATATTGACTGGTTTTCATCAAGCTGTCCACTCAAGAGGAAGCTTCTTACTGTAACCAGTGCCTGTAATCTGGTTCAGGTTATTAATCAACCTACCTGGGTGTTTACAAACACTACAGGAACAAGATCATCCACATGTATCGATCACATTTTTACTAATACTATAGAACTTTGTTATACATACCCATTGGATGCAGTGATCACAATATAGTGGCTTTATACAGGAAAGCCAAAGATCCACCAGCTGGGCCTAAAATAGTGTATAAGAGATCATACAACATATTTTTCTGTGACTCTTATGTGGATGATGTTAAAAATGTTTGTTGGTCTGATGTGGTTAATGAGGAGCATCCCTACACTGCACTTGATTAATTTATGAAATTGCCTCCTCCAATTATTGATAAGCAGCACCTGCTAAGAAACTGACTGTTAGAAATGTTAAGGCTTTATGGATAGATTAATAATTGGAAAACTGTATGGTTGAAAGAGATGGGACAAAAGGAGTGGCTAATTAGTCTGGCTGCACATCTGACTGGCTGACTTTATATTGAGAAATGATGTGACTAAAATCAACAAAAGAAGAAGAAACTGTATTATGAAGCCAAGATCAATGATATAAAGAATGATGGATGATACTTTTAATGAAATTATGGGCAGAAAGACAAATTCAACTCCATCTTTCATCGAATCAGATGGCTTATTCATCACAAAACCATTTGATGTTAAATTATTGTACTGATTATTTCATTGGCAAAGTGGGCAAACTTAGGCAGGAAATGCCAACAACAAACATTGAGCAATTGTATTCATGCATAAAAAAACAAATAATGAAAGAAAAGCATAGCAAGTTAGAATTTTGTAAACTTAGTGTGGGAGAGGTAGAAAAATTATCATTATCAATCAATAATGACAAACCTCCTGGCACTGACAACTTAGATGGAAAGCTACTGAGGATGGTAGCTGACTCTGTAGCCACTCCTATCTGTCATATTTTTTATCTGAGCCTTGAGGAAAGTCTTTGTCCTCAGGCCTGGAAGGAAGCCAAAGTATTCCGCTACCCAAGAGTGGTAAAGCAGCCTTTACTGGTTCTAACAGCAGACCTACAGTATAAGCTTACTGCCAGCTCTTAGCAAACTGTTGGAAAAATGTGTGTTTTGCCGAATACAATGCTATTTCTCTGTAAAAAAATTAACAACAGATGTTCAGCATGCTTATAGGGAAGGGCACTCAACATGTCCTGTACTGACTCAAATTACTGCTGATTGGTTGAAAGAAATTGATAATAAGAAGATTGTGGGAGCTGTACTGCTAGATTTCAGTGCAGCCTTCGATGTTGTTGACCATAACCTGTAGTTGAAAAAACGTGTGTGTTATGGCTTTTCAATCTCTGCCATATCGTGGATTCGGGGCTACCTATCTAATAAAATGCTTTTCTTTTCTTTAATTGAAACTTCTCTAATGTCGAACATGTAAAGTGTGGTGTACTGCAAGGCAGCTCTCTAGGCCCTCTACTCTTTCCTATTTTTTACCAATGACCTGCCACTGGCAGTAAACAAAGAATGTGTGTCCATGTATGCTGATGATTCAACCATGTACGCATCAGCAACCACAGCTAATGAAGTCACTGAAACCCTTAAGCCCTCTAGGGGGTGTGGGATGGTAGCGTCCCACCTGGCCAACATCCAGTGAAATTGCAGAATGCCAAATTCAAAAACAGAAATATTGTAAAAATGAATGAAGCATACAAGTGTTATACATCGGTTTAAAGATGAACTTATTGTTAATCCAACCATGGTGTCACATTTCAAAAAGGCTTTACGGCGAAAGCATACCATGCGATTATCTGAGAACAGCGCCCAGCAGACAAATCATTACAAACAGTAACCAGCCAAGTAGAAGAGTTACACAAGTCAGAAATAGTGATCAAATTAATCACTTACCTTTCATGATCTTCATATGGTGGAACTCACAAGACTCCCAAAAACTCAATACATGTTTGTTTTGTTCGATAAAGTCCATGTTTACATCCAAAAACCTCAGTTTTGTTTGAGCGTTATGTTCAGTAATTCACAGTATCAAACGCAGTCACAACAGGCAGACGAAAAATCCAAATAACATCTGTAAAGTTCGTAGAAACATGTCAAACAATGCTTATCAATCCTCAGGTTGTTTTTAGCCTAAATAATCAATAATATTTAAACCGGACAATAACGTCGTCAATATAAAAGGTAAACAAGAAAGGCGCTCTCTCGGTCCCGCGCATGAAAAAGCTCTGGGCCACTGCAGAGTGCTCTTACTCCCTAATTTTTCAGAATACAAGCCTGAAACAATTTCTAAAGACTGTTGACATCTAGTGGAAGCCATAGGAAGTGCAATTTCAGTCCTAAGTCAATGGATACTGTAATAGCATTCAATAGAAAACTACAAACAAAACAAAAATTGCACTTCCTGGATGGATTTTTCTCAGGTTTTAGCCTGCCATATCAGTTATGTTATACTCACAGACATTATTTTAACAGTTTTGGAAACTTTAGAGTGTTTTCTATCCATATCTACCAATTTACTTTGGGCATGCTTTTCATCCAAAATTCCAAATGCCGCCCCCCACCCTAGAGAAGTTAACAAGGGGGCTGATATAAACACTATGCATGCCAGTCTCGCTTAGCTAAGAGTTGAGAAGAGATTGACTGCATCACTTCTTTTTATAAGAAACTTTAATGTGTTGGCACACACACTTGCCCCACCAGTCATGCCACCAGGGGTCTTTTCACAGTCCCCAAATCCAGAACAAATTCAAGAAAGCATACAGTATTTTATAGATCCCTTATTGCGTGGAACTTCCTTCCCATCTCATATTGCTCAAATAAACAGCAAACCTGGTTTCAAAAAACAGATAAAGCAACTGTCACGGCAGATTTCTTCCTCTGAAGAGGTGAAACAAGGATCGGACCAATACGCAGCGTGGTAGGTGTCCATGTTTTAATAGGGAAAACTGAACATGAACACAAATAGAAAATAACAAAGTGAAATGGCAACGAAACAGTCCCGTGTGGCACAAACACAGACACAGGAAAGAATCACCCACAAAATACCCAAAGAACATGGCTGCCTAAATATGGTTCCCAATCAGAGACAACGATAAACAACTGCCTCTAATTGAGAACCAATCTAGACAACCATAGACTTACATAAACACCTTGACTAGAAAACACCCCATAAACATACAAAACCCCTAGACCAGACAAAACACATAAATCCCCCATGTCACACCCTGACTTAACCAAAATAATAAAGAAAACAAAGATAACTAAGGCCAGGGCGTGACAGCAACACCTCCAGGCACAACAACTCTCCCCTATTTGACCAAGATAGTTTGTGTGTATGCATTGATATGTAGGCAATGTGTGCCTTTTTAAAATGTCTATAGTTCTGTCCTTGAGCTTTTCTTGTCTGTTGATGTTCTGTATTATGTCGGGAAGAGTAGCTGCTGCTTTTGCAACAGCTAATGGGGATCTGAATAAAATACCAAGTACCAAGTAGGACGACAATATAATGCTCATGATGTCACTGCGAAGACTGTATAGAGACATGTTGATTGATGTAATATAAACTAGCCTTTTAGTCTTGAAACCTTTGGTTGTACACTACCCTACTCATTGTTTAGCACATGGCCTAACATGTGAATCCTTAAAGAGATGGGTGGAGCTAAGGCTTAAGAGGGCGTGAATGATGCTGAATGGGTGTAAACAAAGAAGAGCTTTCCAGTAGCTGTACCAAAAAATTCAAGGTCCATTTTCTCAAAAGTGGGGTTACAGGTTTATCGACTTTTAAAGCAGCATTACGTTTCCATTGTAGTGTATGACATACAGTTTTGTAGCTCGGAGTCTCTACTTTTATCCAATGTAAAAATTTTAAAAATGATAATGTTGCTACATAAAACCGAATCGGTCGTTCGGTCACAGGTGTAAAAACTAAAAAGAAAATCTAAAAACACAGAATTTCAAATGTAAAGTCTATTTTATTTGCCTTTTTTACAAATATGAAACAAAAAACATGTGCGTTGGAACATAGTAAAAGTTTATTTTTATAAGGCAATACAATTAGGCCTAAAAATACCCAGACCACCAAGACGCATGGTCAATACAGACAATATCAGAAAATATCAGTAGCATAAACAGCAGTATAAGCGCCAACCTGATTTGTGAATAGTTCAAATCACCACAGCAGCAAAAATGGCATTATAATGAATAGCGGTCAAAAATGGTATGTTATTGTCAGTTTTTGGACACATTATTTGTGACCTCGTTCCTGCTTACATTATGGTGTGCATCTTCACGCAACAGTTGGATCTCATTTAGCTGCCACCTTTGTCCTAACAGTCACCACACTTGTCACTGAAACAGGTGTTGTGGGTTCTGTTCCGAGTGCATCTGCTCACCTGGCAGTTTTTCCTCCCCAGGAGCTGTGAGCAATTTGGTTCGCACAATGGCTCCCATGGAATCTTTGCTGCTGCTGCTGCCTTGGCCCTCATATATCTCTCACGTAACCCATGTTCCAGACTCGTGATGAAGTTTCTCCTGCTCAAGGTGTTCATTGCTTGAACAATATGTGTGCTGCTTGAACAATATGTGTGCGTTGATAGCAGCCAAGTCAAGCATGTTGCAGAACACAGCAACAGGCCAAGTTCCTCCTTTCACCAAGTACAGCTGTGCCATCAGATTCGCAACATTATCCGACACTCGCTCACTTGCTGCCCAACAGGGATCCTTTCCCAGATATGGAAATCCGTTCAACATGAATCAGAATAATAATCATTCGAGATTTGATTGATTTAGTAGTATCCCCATTAGCCGATGCCAATGGCGACAGCTAGTCTTACTGGGGTCCGACACATAACGAAAAAAAACATTACAGACCAAAGACTTTATAATATACAGTACATATATTATTTAAAAACATCAATATGGTGTGTGTGTGTGTGTGTGTGTGTGCATCTATCAGTTACACATACATGTCAGTACATACACACATCAAGTAGTTCACATGGGAGAGAGGCTCTGCTCTATTTGTTTGCTGTTCACTTTCACGATATAAGATGGAAGGGAGTTCCATGGTACTCATGGCTCTGTATACTACTGTACGTTTCCCTGAATTTGTTCTGGCCCCGGGGACTGTAAAAAGACCCCTGGTGGCATGTCTGGTGGGGTAAATGGGTGTGTCAGTGCTGTGTGTAAGTTGATGATGCAAACCATTTGGAATTCCCGGCACATTAATCTGTCTTATAAATTCCAGAAGTGACGTAGTCAGTCTTTCTTAAACTCTTAGCCAAGAGAGACTGACATGCATAGAATTAATATCAGCCCTCTGATTACAATGAAGGGCAAGACGTGCTGCTCTGTTCTGGGCCAGTTGCAGCTTAACAAGGTCTTTCTTTGCAGCACTTGACCATAAGACTGGACAATAATTAAGATATCATAAAACTATTCTGCAGGACTTGCTATGTGGAGTGTGGTGTCAAAAAAGAACAGCATCTCTTCCAACCATTGAATCTATATGTTTTGACCATGACAATTTACAATCTAAGGTAACACCAAGTAATTTAGTCTCCTCAACTTGTTCAACAGCCACACTGTTCATCAACAGATTCAACTGAGATCAAAAACTTAGGGAGTGATTTGTACCAAATACAATGCTGTTAGTTTCAGAGATGTTCAGGACCAGCTTATTACTGGCCACCCATTCCAAAACAGACTGGAAGTCTTTGTTAAGGGTTTCAGTGACTTCCTTAGCTGTGGTTGCTGATGCATATGTGGTTGAATCATCAGCATGCATGGACACACATGCTTTGTTTACTGCCAGTAGCAGGTCATTGGTAAAAATAGAAAAGAGTAGAGGGCCTAGAGAGATGCCCTGAAGTGTACCACACGTTACATGTTTGACAAAAGAGAAGCTTCCAATAAGGAATCCACGACGTGGCAGAGGTTGAAAAGCCATAACACATGAGGTGTATTCAAAAGTATTCAGACCCCTTCCCTTTTTCCACATTTTGTTACGTTACGGCCTTTTGCTAAAATGTATCAATCTACACCCAATACCCCATAATGACAAAGCAAAAACAGGTTTTTAGAAAATACCTTACAGAAATACCTTATTTGCATAAGTATTCAGAACCTTTTCTATGAGCCTCGAAATTGAGCTAAGGTGCATCCTGTTTCCATTGGTCATCTTTGAGATGTATCTTACACTTGATTGGACATCATTTGGAAAAGCACACCTGTCTATATAAGGTCCCACAGTAGACAGTGCATGCCAGAGCAAAAACATGTCTGCAGCATTGAAGATCCCCCAAGAACACAGTGGTCTCCATCATTCTTAAATGGAAGAAGTTTGGAACCACCAAGACTCTTACCAGAGCTGGCCGCCCAGCTAAACTGAGCAATTGGGGGAGAATGGCCTTGGTCAGGGAGCTCTGTCACTCTGACAGATCTCCAGAGTTCCTCTGTGGAGATGGGAGAACCTTCCAGAAGGATAACTATCTCTGCAGCACTCCACCAATCAGGCCATTATCGTAGAGTGGCCAGACGAAAGCCATTCATCAGTAAAAGGCACATGACAGCTCTCTTGGAGTTTGCTAAAGGCCCTTAAATGACTCTCAGACCATGAGAAACAAGATGCTCTGGTCTGATGAAACCAAGATTGAACTCTTTGGCCTGAATGCCAAGAATCACATCTGGAGGAAACATGGCACCATCCCTACGGTGAAGCATGGTGGTGGCAGAATCATGCTTTGGGGATGTTTTTCAGCGGCAGGGACTGGGAGACTAATCAGGATCGATGGAAATATGAACAGAGCAAAGTACAGAGAGATCCTTGATGAAAACCTGCTCTCTGTCTTTCTAGTGTTAATATATACAGTCACTAAGAAATCCATTAATATTTTGTTTAGGAAGGTCATAAAAACATAATACAAAACAATTATTTTCAAAAGAACACAATAGCATGTTTTCAGTTTGATCTATCTGTGCATAGTAGCCAGGGCTATGTCGGTGCCATGCCAATGACATCAACTTAATCATTTAGCAGAAATCACAGGACCTGCATTACCACAGTCAACACACATATATTTTACAGTAAGAATATAATGGAATATACCTTGAACGAAGATTTTAATGAGTTACAATTAATATAAGGAATAAGTCAATTGAAATAAATGCATTAGGCCCTAATGTATGGATTTCACATAACTGGGAATACAGATATGCATCTGTTGGTCAAAGATACCTTCAAAAAAAGTAGGTTTGTGGATCAGATAACCAGTCAGTATCTGGTGTAACCACCATTTGCCTCATGCAGCGCGACACATCTCCTTCACATAGAATTGATCAGGCTGTTGAGAGTGGCTGGTGGAATGTTGTCCCACTCCTCTTCAATGTCTGTGCGAAGTTACAGGATATTGGTGGGAACTGGAACATGCTGTCGTACACATCAATCCAGGTCATCCCAAACATACTCAATGGTTGAAATGTCTGGTGAGTATGCAGGCCATGGAAAAACTGGGACATATTCAGCTTCCAGGAATTGTGTGCAGATCCTTGCAACATGGGGCCGTGCATTATCACGCTAAAACATTAGGTTATGGCGGCAGATTAATGCCACGACAGTGGGCCCAAGGAACTCGTCACAGTATCTCTGTGCATTCAAATTGCCATCGATATAATGCAATTGTGTTTGTTGTCCGTAGCTTATGCCTGCCAATAAAATAATCCCACCGCCACCATAGGGCACTTTGTTCACAAGGGTGACATCAGCAAACCGCTCACCCACTCAACGTCTGCCATCTGCCCAGTGCAGTTGAAACCGGGATTCATCTGTGAAAAGCACACTTCTCCAGCATGCCGGTGGCCATCAAAGATGAGCATTTGCCCACTGAACTGCAGTCAGGTCAAGACTCTTGTGAGGACATCGAGCATGCAGAGGAGTTTCCCTGACGGTTTCCGACAGTTTGTGCAAACCCACAATTTCATTAGCTGTCCGGGTGGCTGGTGTCAGACGATCCCGCAGGTGAAGAAGCAGTATTTGGAGGTCCTGGGCTGGTGTGGTTACACGTGGTCTGCAGCTGTGAGGCCAGTTGGACATTATGCCAAATTCTCTAAAATGACATTGGAGGCGGCTTATGGTAGATACATTAACATGACATTCTCTAGCAACAGCTCTGTTGGACATTCCTGCAGTCAGCATGCCAATTGCACGGTCCCTCAAAAGACATCTGTGGCATTGTGTGACAAAGCTGTACATTTTTGAGTAGCCTTTTATTGTCACCAGCACAGGGTGCACCTGTGTAATGATCATGCTGTTTAATGAGCTTCTTTATATGCCACACCTGTCAGGTGGATGGACTATCTTGGCAAATGAGAAATGCTCACTAAATGGGATGTAAACAAATTTGTGCACAACATTTAGCTTTTCGTGTGTATGAACAATTTCTGGGATATTTTATTTGAGCTCATGAAACATGGGGTCAAAACTTTACATGTTAATTTTATATTTTTGTTCAGTGTAAGAGAACAATATAGAGAGTATATTTTTCCCAAATGGCTATTGTTGATTGTCACCAGTAGCCTACTCACATGAGGAACACGCACAGGGCCACTGTTTTTCTAGGAAAAACGTAAATTTTGAAACAGAGACCCTCCGCACAATTTGTAGAGTTGTTTGGCAAACCTTGGAATCTTCTCTTTCTGAAAGTGTATAGCAGTCAAAACGTTTGGCCTGCATGTACCTCGGTAGGATGACATTGAAGAAGTGCTCTTTGGTATCTCCTTTCCCTTCTTTGTCAAGGCACGCTGCGGTCGTCATCAGTCTCTTCATTCTCTATTTGACAATGATAATATTGTCACCTCTTCGGACTATTGTTACCTCTTCAGACTATTGTCAGTTTATTCTTGTATTTAGGCCACATCTATTATTATTTGTATTATTATATGTGTGAAATTAGTTTCAATATAGTTTAGGTGTACTTTGGAAGAGCCAGCTGAGCAGGAAACTGTTGTCTTGAAGTCAGAAAATCACTAGATTCTTATTTCTGTATTTACAGTCCATGTGCTTATGGATCAATCAATTCATTTTCTGACTGATTACAATTTACATTTGGTACGCAGAGGTTTCTTCTGACCCATTTTAACATAATAAATGCATTCAGTAAGCAATTTATAATTTATTATGGAATATTTACACAATTGAAATATCAAAGGCCATTCTACAAGGTATGGTAAAGCTCCGCCTTATCTCAGTTCACTGGTCACGATGGCAACACCCACCCGTAGCACGCGCTCCAGCAGGTGTATCTCACTGATCATCCCTAAAGCCAACACCTCATTTGGCCGCCTTTCGTTCCAGTTCTCTGCTGCCTGTGACTGGAACGAATTGCAAAAATCGCTGAAGTTGGAGACTTTTATCTCCCTCACCAACTTCAAACATCTGCTATCTGAGCAGCTAACTGATCGCTGCAGCTGTACATAGTCTATCGGTAAATAGCCCACCCATTTTTACCTACCTCATCCCCATACTGTTTTTATTTATTTACTTTTCTGCTCTTTTGCACACCAGTATCTCTACCTGTACATGACCATCTGATCATTTATCACTGCAGTGTTAACCTGTAAAATTGTAATTATTCACCTACCTCCTCATGCCTTTTGCACACAATGTTTTCTTTCTTCTTTTTTCTACTGTGTTATTGACTTGTTAATTGTTTACTCCATGTGTAACTCTGTGTTGTCTGTTCACACTGCTATGCTTTATCTTGGCCAGGTAGCATTTGCAAATGAGAACTTGTTCTCAACTAGCCTACCTGGTTAAATAAAGGTGGAGAAAAAAAAACAAAAAAATGGAATTCAGGCACTTGTGTTAAACAATTTATCTTTTGATTAAAACTCTTTGTTTTTTTGCTATCCAGAGATTGGATGCCCAAAATTCTGTGGTGTGGCTTAGCAACGGGTCACAGAATAAAGGTTGCTTCCTTGAACCCATTAAAGTGAGCATATTGAGTTACATTAAGCAGTGGCAAGAGAGCAAATGCTTTGCCAGTTCACATTTTTTATCCAATTTGATCTAAATCCAAACATAATTTGCTCAAGACTTTTCTTGTTTGCATCCGTCCCTGAGCTCTTCTCCCTTCTCAGCTTGCATTAAGACATTTTAGAATTAAGGCTCTTCAAAAATATGTTTCGAATATAATTCCGTCTTTGCATAAAATGGAGTGAATAAAAAAATCTGCAAAATACTGAAGTTGTCTCTGATGTCCCTGTTTACGAGGGATTCCGTTGTGATATCTTTGCCTCTAGGGGTGAAATGGGTTAGGGAGATTGGGTTTGCAGTGGGAGTGGGTTTGTGCATCACAAATGTTAGTACACTGCCAACACTTGTGGTGCAGTGGACTAAATGCTGGGCATTAGTGCTTGGGGGAGCAATGGCAAGTCCTCTGAACTCAGGGAAGGTCATCATCAAGACTGTGTTGAGACAGTGACATCCCTCTCTCTCAGACCATACCTTGCAATATCCATGCATGCCCATCCCTCATCCCTCTGGGAAATCACAGCAGCTGAAGGGCTGTCTGACTGACTGGACAAACTCTCATGTGAACATTTCGTTCTATCCTCTCATCTCATCTGACTGTGTTGCCATCGTCATAGGTCTGAGCTCTGTGACAGGAGGGATGTAGGGAAGAATAGATGGAGGGATGACAGATGTCCCTACAGAGGTGGTCTATTGAGACCTGTCCCCTCTTCTATCTCCTTCTCTTCCGTTGCCCTCTTCAAACTTAATTTAGTGACATATGATAACATAGCTAACCATCTTCATCATCCTTATCCAGTCGACCAGTAACTAGCGTCAGCAGCAAGGAACGCAAGAGGGGAATTAACTATGTGAGAATGCTGTTCATAGACTACAGATCAGCGTTCAACACCATAGTCTCCTCCAAGCTCATCACCAAGCTAGGGACCCTGAACCAACACCCACTGCAACTGGATTCTGGACTTCCTGATGGGCCGGGCCGCACGTGGTGAGGGTAGGCAACAACATCCCCGCCATGCTGACCTTCAACGCAGGGGCCCCTCATAGGTGTGTGCTTAGTACCTTCCTGTACTCCCTGTTCACCCACGACTGCGTGCCCACGCACGACTCCAACACCATCATCAAGTTTTCTGATAACACGCTTGTGATGAGTCATCCTACAGGGAGGAGGTCAGAGACTTAGCAGTCTGATGCCAGGACAACAACCTCAACAAGGAGCTGATCGTGGACTAGAAAGAGGGGAGAGAGCAACCCCCCATCCACATCGACAGGGCTGTTGGGGAGCGGGTCGAGAGCTTCAAGTTCCTTGGTGTCCACATCACTAAGGACTTAACATGGTCAACACTGACCCGCACAGTCGTGAACCGGCCACGGCAGGAGGCTGAAAAGATTTGGCATGGGCCTTCGAATCCTCTGCACCAGCTGCACCATTGAGAGCATCTTGACTGGCTGCATCACCGATTGGTAGGACCGAAAAGCGCTACAGAGGGTGCTTCAGACAGCCCAGTACATCCCAGGGGCCAAGTTACCTGCCATCCAGGACCTCTATATCAAGCGGTGTCAGAGTTAGGCCCAAAAAATGGTCAAATTTGCCATCGGCTCTCGGACAGGCTACGAGACATTCAAGCCATAAGATTGCTAAATAGTTATCTTGCACTGACCCTAAACACATACTCATTAGAATTTACAGAGCATTCAGAATGTACTGTATTCAGACTTTTTCCACATTATAACGCGTTACAGCCTTATTATAAAATTGATTGAATAGTTTTTTTCCTCATCAATCTACATACAATACCCCATAAAGACAAAGCAAAACTGTTCTTTAGAAAAAAAAATACAAAATCTAATTTACATAAGTATTCAGACGCTTTACTCTATACTTTGTTGATGCACCTTTGGCAGCGATTACAGCCTAGAGTCTTCTTGTGTATGACGCTACAAGCTTGGCACACCTGCATTTGGAGAGTTTCTCCCATTCTTCTCGGCAGATCCTCTGTCAGGTTGGATGTGGAGCGTCACTGCACAGCCATTTTCAGGTCTCTCCAGAGATGTTCGATTGGGTTGAAGTCCTGGCTCTGGCCGGGCCACTCAAGGACAATCAGAGACTTGTTCTGAAGCCACTCCAGCATTGTCTTGGCTGTGTGCTTAGGGTTGTTGTTCTGCTGGAAGGTGAACCTTCCCCCCATTCAAGGTCCTGAGCGCTCTGGAGCAGGTTTTCATGAAGGATCTCTCTGTACCTTCCTCCCTTCATCTCTCACTCAATCCAGAAAAGTCTCCCAGTGCCTGGCGCTGAAAGACATCCCCACATCCCCCACTCGGCATTTAGGCCAAAGAGTTCAATCTTGGTTTCATCAGACCAGAGAATCTTGTTTCTCGTGGTCTGAGAGTCCTTTGCGTGCATTTTGGCAAACTCCAAGCGGGCTGTAATGTGCCTTTTACGGAGGAGTGGCTTCCATCTGGCCATTCTACCATAAACGCCTGATTGGTGGAGTGCTGCAGAGATGGTTCTCCTTCTGGAAGGTTCTCCCATCTCCACAGAGGAGATCTTTCTAGGAAACGAGGTAGTAGGTATGTGCAATAACCTTCACATTAAGACTCTGTCCTGTTCAATATAACTTCTTTTTTCTCTCTCTCTCTCTCTCTCTCTCGCTCTCTCTCTCTCGCTCTCTCTCTCATTTTTTAAATTCAATTTGCTTTATTGGCATGACGTAACAATGTACATATTGCCAAAGCTTATTTTGGATATTTACAATATAAAAAAATGAGAATCAAAATTGTCAACGGGACAACAGTAACAACAATAAACAAGTGTCAAAATAACCATACATTGAACAATAACAATAAGTATACAGTAGAGTACATGTGCAGGTTGATTGGTCAGTCAGACACTGTTCCTCAACTTATGGCAGGCAGCAATGTAGTGCGCTGCCAACCCACAGCTCTCTGCGTCCTCCCCCAACAGGACGGGTAGCCTACTCTCATCAGAGAGGTCTTTGAAACCTTGAATAAGGGTTTCAAATTTGGGGAAATGACACTCTCTAATTGTTTTATATTTTTTACATTTTGTCAGGAAATGCAGCTCTGTCTCAGGTTCTGCTGTTGTGCAGTGGTTGCACAGCCTTTCCTCTACAGGGAGCCGGGTTTTCCTGTGTCTACCCTTCTCAATGGCAAGGCTGTGCTCACTGAGCCTGTACTTTATCAAGGTTTTTCTAAGGTGTTGATCAGTAACCATGGTCAAATATTTAGCCACAGTGTACTGTCGATTTAGTGCCAGATAGCACTGCATTTTGCTTTATGTTTGTGCTTGTGTTTCCCAATAAGCAATATAGTTTTGTTTTGACTGTGTTGTAATTTGGTTTATCCTGATTGATTGGATGTTCTGGTCCTGAGGCTGCAGTGTGTTAGTAGAACAGGTTTGTGAACTCTTTGCTCAGCTCTTGGCATTGCAGGTCTTGGTAGTGATATGAGAGGGGGTCACTGTATTTTATATGTTTCCAAAACTTAATTGCTCTTTTTTGAGTTTTTATTATTAGTGGATATTGGCCTAAATCTGTCCTGCATGCATTGTTTGTAGTTTTCCTCTGGAAAGAATCCCTGCATGCAGGGTTTCAATGGGGTGTTTGTCCCATTTGATGAAATCTTGTTTTGTAAGTGGACCCCACACCTCGCTGCCATGAAGTGCAATTGGTTCAATGACATATTCAATTAGTTTTAGTCACATTTTAATAGGTATTTCAATTTTAATATTAGCTTTTTAATGGCGTAGAATTCCCTTCGTGCTTTCTCTCTCAGTTCATTCACTGCCTCATTAAGGTGTCCAGTTGAGCTTATTTTTAAACGTAAGTGTCACGCCCTGGCCTTAGAGATCGATTGAGAATCATACTTAGGCAGCTTTTTCCCACCTGTTTTGTGGGTAGTTTTCTGTTTTGTGTCTGCACCAGACAGAACTGTTTCGGTTTGTTCCACGTTGTTATTTTGTTTCAGTGTTCAGTTTGAATAAATAATCATGAACGCGTACCATGCTGCGCTTTGGTCCTCTTCTTCAGATGAGCGTTACAGAACTTCCCGGACCAAGCAGCGTGGTAAGGAGGAACAGCGTGTCCAGGATTCATGGGCTTGGGAGGAGATCCTGGACGATAAGGGATCCTGGAGGCAGGCTGGGGAGTATCGCCGTCCACGAGAGGAACTGGAGGCAGCAAGAGCAGAGCGGCATCGTTGAGAAGGGACTCGGCTAGCAAGGAAGTGTTTGGGGGGCACACGGGGAGTTTGGCTGAGTCAGGTTGGAGACCTGAGCCAACTCCCTGTGCTTACCGTGGCGAGCTTCGTACATAGGGGAGGGTCCGTGCCTGCGCCCCGCATCTGCAGGGCGAAAATAACCATCCAGACAGGACGGGTTGTGAAGGCCTACGCTCAAGACCCCAGAAGGACAGGGCCTCCTGTATGTCTCCCCAGCCTGGTGAGACCTGTGGCAGCTCAACGTACCAGACTGCCCATATGTCTCCTCCCTCCAGTGGATCCATGGCAAGAAGCCTCCAGTGATGATCCATGGCACGAAACCTCCAGTGATGATCCATGGCAAGAAGCCTCCTGTGATGATCCATGGCACGAAACCTCCAGTGATGATCCATGGCACGAAGCCTCCTGTGATGATCCATGGCAAGAAACCTCCAGTGATGATCCATGGCACGAAGCCTCCAGTGATGATCCATGGCAAGAAGCCTCCAGTGATGATCCATGGCAAGAAGCCTCCTGTGATGATCCATGGCACGAAACCTCCAGTGATGATCCATGGCACGAAGCCTCCAGTGATGATCCATGGCACGAAGCCTCCAGTGATGATCCATGGCAAGAAGCCTCCTGTGATGATCCAGCGTCCAGTGATGATCCATGGCACGAAGCCTCCAGTGATGATCCATGGCACGAAGCCTCCAGTGATGATCCATGGCACGAAATCCTCCAGTGATGATCCATGGCACGCCTCCAGTGAGCCTCCAGTGATGATCCATGGCGAAACCTCCAGTGATGATCCAGCCTCCAGTGATGATCCATGGCACGAAGCCTCCAGTGATGATCCATGGCAAGAAGCCTCCAGTGATGATCCATGGCACGAAAGCCTCCAGTGATGATCCATGGCAAGAAGCCTCCTGTGATGATCCAAGCCTCCAGTGATGATCCATGGCACGAAGCCTCCAGTGATGATCCATGGCACGAAGCGTCCAGTGATGATCCATGGCACGGAGCGTCCAGTGATGATCCATGGCACGAAGCGTCCAGTGATGATCCATGGCACGAAGCGTCCAGTGATGATCCATGGCACGAAGCCTCCAGTGATGATCCATGGCACGAAGCCTCCAGTGATGATCCATGGCACGAAGCCTCCAGTGATGATCCATGGCAAGAAGCCTCCAGTGATGATCCATGGCACGAAGCCTCCAGTGATGATCCATGGCACGAAGCGTCCCGCACCTGAGCCGCCACCGCGGATAGATGCCCACCCAGACCCTCCCCTATAGGTTTAGGTTTTGCGGCCAGAGTCCGCGGTGGCGGCTCAGGTGCGGGACGCAGACCCCGCTCCACCACTGGCTCACCCCACTTTGGTGGCACCTCTGGTGCGGGGACTCTCGTCGCTGACCCCGGACTGGGGACCCTTGCTGCGGGCCCCGGACTGGGGACCCTCGTTGCGGGCCCCGGACTGGGGCCCTGACCTTAGATATCCTGTTTATGTCTCTATTGGTTTGGTCAGGGTGTGAGTTGGGGTTGGTATTCTATATTCTGGGGTATTCTATGTTCTATTATTTGTATTTCTATGTTTTGGCCGGGTCGGGTTCTCAATCAAGGACAGCTGTCTATCGTTGTCTCTGATTGAGAACCATACTTAGGTAGTCATTTTTTCCACCTTTTTTGTGGGAAATGTACTTTTGTTTATGGCACATAGCCTGTAGCTTCACTGTTGTTTTCTCGTTTGTTGTTTTGTTGGCGTCATTTTTTATAATAAAAGAACATGTACGCACGCTCACGACGCTGCACCTTGGTCCTCTTCTTTTAACGGCCGTGACACTAAGTAATTGTAGTGGGTGCAGTACTCTATATGTTTTGTCCTCTCTCTCTCTCTCTCTCTCTCTCTCTCGCTCTCTCTCAATTCAATTGCTTTATTAGCATGGGAAACATATGTTAACATTGCCGGAGCAAGTGAAAGACAATAAACAAAAGTGAAACAAACCATAAAAATGAACAGTAACTAACTCTCTACGTCTCTATCTCAAGTCTCTAACCCCTCACTTCTTTCTCATCGATACATCCACCCAGTCTTAATTCATATAGGTTCATGAAACATTGAACAGCACAACAGTTCCATAGCTATTTCAGTCATTTATATAATATAAAGCAATACAGTATTTATGACTGTCTTCCTCCTATCAATGCAGCTGGCTGGATCATGTCCTGGGGGCAGGTAAGGGGCAGATTATTGACACACTAATAAGGTATGTGGTGGAATTACCTGATTCACAGCCCCTAAGGCATTTGTTCTCAATTAAGGAAACCAGTTGATGCTAATTTCCACACACCAATTTACATTGGCTCTGTGCCTAATATGTAATGGCAACATTCTGTGCATTACCTTGGAAATAGTGGATGACGCAGTGGGACAAGGTGGAGCCAAGTGCATCTGCAGAATCATTAGTTTCAAAGTAATGTACAAAACAGAGGCGTTTATCCCGCTAATACCACCGTTGCCAAAGAAAAGGATACTAAAGCACACATTTACAGATGGAAACGACACATTTTCACAGATATTTTTATTTTACTACGTCAATTCATACTTTTTTCATCCTCCCACCAAACATGGTTGTTGCATTCCCGGATTAGGTTGTCAGAGACAACGCCCAGTCGTTAAGTCTTTTCCTTCTATACTATGGACACAATGCAATAATTTGTTCTAAATGTTGTTAGTGACCAGCCCTTAGGAGGATTTTATCACACAATAATCCCCAGGTTATAAAACAGTTGCCGAAATTTAAAAAATATATATATATTTGGGGGTTATTTGGGGATTTTTTTAACCTAATTGTTCATTCTATTCATTCCATGTTGCTAAGCTTAGCAAATCATTGGCATGTAGCTAGCTAGCAGAGGTCTGCATGGTGCAGTGCTTTTAGAAAATTGTTGGAACTATATTTGGAACTAATTCGGAGGTGTCCTATATTTTCCATCTGTCCCATATATCTGGTTTTATACCATGGCATTGTTACATACTGGTTTCTGATTGGCTTGAATGGCACTTTAGAATGTGCATTGTTTCCCTATAATGCATGGTATAAATCAATGGCTATGAAGTACATGCTTACATGTT
Organism: Oncorhynchus tshawytscha; assembly: GCF_018296145.1. Lineage (NCBI taxonomy): Eukaryota > Metazoa > Chordata > Actinopteri > Salmoniformes > Salmonidae > Oncorhynchus > Oncorhynchus tshawytscha. Next base: position 7,427,963 of record NC_056445.1, read on the forward strand.
CAATGTTCGAGCTGCTTTTGAAAGCAAAAGTCAAATTGAAAACATTATTGGCATTGTTGAATTCGATTTTCATAATACCAAGCAAGGGCTGATGGTTTGGCAAGCTAAATTAGCAAGTCTGTTTGTTTGGTTACCAAGGCAACTACTGTAACTATCTAGTAAACTTGCTAGCTACTTCAGTAGATGTTTAACACATTTCTGCTGGCAAATTAACACAGCAAATGTGTTCAATTATAGCCTTGGTATTAAAAGGGATAATCAACTTGGGGCTCTATGTGCTCTCTGGATAATAATGCAACTCCGCCTTAGTGTCATGGCACACACCATAAACGCGTCGTGGAACACACCATCCACGTTGTTAATTATTTTTCATATAATGCAGCCCCTCATTGATTATCCATTACTTAATAATAGTTTATGTCTGTTGTGGTTGTCATTGAACTGTGCAGATTACAGTTGATTCTCTAACTCTCTCTTCAGCTTGCAGCAAAAGAGACCATGAGGACACTGGGTTATTTGTCTAACCACAAAGAGGTGGAGATCAGCTGTGACCATCATGGATTATGCATTCTCATTTCGACATCAAAATAGCTTTTTTCATTTCATCTGAGCAAAGCACCGGTTCCAACCCAAGTGCCAATGCCATTTACTAAACTCCAGGCCTTTTACATTTGTTGGGTGACATGAAAATAGAGCTCTTTGGCCACTCACACCAGTGGTAGGTTTGGTGTAGAAATGAGAATGTATGAGGAGAATTTAACCCCATACCTACTGTAAAATATGGTGGTGCATCTCTGATGTTATAGGACAATTTTTCTTCCACTGGTCCCGGGGCCCTTGTACAGTATTATGGGAGTTTGTAGATTGTGCGTGGTACGACTTGACAATTCATGGTCATCTTAACCGACATATTTAGCAGATTCATCTGCAGTACTTAAAGGGAAGCACAGAACTAGGGTATCCAGATATTCATAACATCATACCGTCCTTCTCTCACCCCTTCATTTACTGTATTAGCGGCTTAGTACACAAGGGGGTGCCAAAAAAATGAAGGAAAAAAAGCCCTTTCCGCATCTATTACAAGAACGATAAGAATATTAGCACAAGTAATAGTGAATTTCCATGGAGGCTGCTAGGAAAATATGCTCACAAGCGCAAATTTTTTTTTTACAAATTGCAAAGACAGGCAATCCATCTCCGAAGGTTATACATATATATGAGCTACCGAATGTCATTTGTGGTGAGTTTGGACATTTACAAGCGTGTGAACGAGAGACGTGCAAATGAACAAAGTTTTGACACATGCTTGTCTGAAGGAAGAACAGTACTGGCGCTGAAACAGCATGTGTACACACTGTGTCTATACGGAGTCTGGATTCGCTAGGGCAACGGCCTGTCTGCTGTGATCAGAGAAGAGGGGGGAGGAATAGACTGGCTGAGAATAGAGAGGAGAAAAAAGGCAAGGAAATCAAGATAGCAGTGGCAGCTGTGCAGATAACTCATCCAAAGGGCTTTGCCTTCTCAAACAAGGCAGAAAGCCAACACTATACGATGCCCCTGTCACCTTATTAATTCAACCACTTACTTAGATCGAGTTGAAGTCGGAAGTTTACATACACCTCAGCCAAATACATTTAAACTCAGTTCTTCACAATTCCTGACATTTTATCCTAGTAACAATTACCTGTCTTAGGTCAGTTAGGATCACCACTTTATTTTAAGAATGTGAAATGTCAGAATATTAGTGGAGACAATGATTTATTTCAGGTTTTTCTTTCATCACATTCCCAGTAGGTCTGAAGTTTGCATACACTCAATTAGTATTTGGTAGCATTGCCTTTAAATTGTTTAACTTGGGTCAAATGTTTTGGGTAGCCTTCCACAAGCTTCCCACAATAAGTTGGGTGAATTTTGACAAATTCCTCCTGACAGAGTTGTTGTAACTGAGTCAGGTTTGTAGGCCTCCTTGCACGCACAAGATTTTTCAGTTCTGCCCACAAATGTTCTATAGGATTGAGGTCAGGGCTTTGTGATGGCCACTCCAATACCTTGACGTTGTTGTCCTGGAGCCATTTTGCCACGACTTTAGAAGTATGCTTGGGTAATTGTCCATTTGGAAGACCCATTTGCAACCAAGCTTTAACTTCCTGAGTGATGTCTTGAGATGTTGCTGCAATACATCCAACAAAAAGTTCTATTTTTGTTTCATCAGACCAGAGGACAATTTGCCTATCAGAAGCTTCTAAAGCCATGACATCATTTTCTGGAATTTTCCAAGCTGTTAAAAGTGAGTCAATTTAGTGTATGTAACTTCTGACACACTGGAATTGTGAGACAGTGAAATAATCTGACTGTTAACAATTGTTGGAAAAATGACTTGCGTCATGCACAAAGTAGATGTCCTAACCGACTTGCCAAAACAATAGTTTGTTAACAAGAAATTTGTGGAGTGGTTGAAAAACTAGTTTTAATGACTCCAACCTAAGTGTATGTACACTTCCGACTTCAACTGTAAGTTGAATTTAAACTTAGGAGTCGTGTTAAAACCGAATAAAAAATGCATAAAACATACAGATTATTTTATTTCACCTTTATTTAACCAGGTAGGCTAGGTGAGAACAAGTTCTCATTTTCAACTGCGACCTGGCCAAGAAAAAGCATAGCAGCTCGACACATAGAACAACACAGAGTTACACATGGAATAAACAAAACATACAGTCAATTAATACAGTAGAAAAAAAGTAAAACAAAAAGTCTATATACAGTGAGTGCAAATGAGGTAACATAAGGGAGTTAACGCAATAAATAGGCCATGGTGGCGAAGTAATTACAATATGGCAATTAAACACTGGAATGGTAGATGTGCAGAAGATGAATGTGCAGATATATGTCTGTAGCAGTTTGGGTCTAGAGTGTCTCCCCCTTTGAAGAGGGGGATGACCGAGGCAGCTGTCCAATCTTTGGGAATCTCAGACGATATGAAAGAAAGGTTAAACAGGCTAATAACAGGGGTTGCAATCATTTTGGCAGATCATTTTAGAAAGAGATATATTGCTGCGTTTTGTAAACGCAGATCTAAAATGTTTCTTATTGTCATTTCTGCATGGTATCAGACAAATGTTGTGCTTCAGGTGCATTTTATCAGCAGACATTGCGTTACTTTCCTCCCATATTTTTCTCGGTGTAGCCTACTTTTCCCTGGTAAAATCCTAGACTAACTTCATGGAAAACAATTGCAAATAACAGCTTGCTTTTTCATTGTAAGCTTATTTACTTGTGTGGCTGCCAGCCAAATAGTGTTGCACTTCTGTTGTGATCTGATGAAAATGAAGCTATTTTCAGGCCAAATGTCTTGCACTAATGTATTTTTTTGTGAAGGAATAGTTGCAAGCCCCTGATCACTCTATTGATGAAAAAATAACACTGGATTTTCAATTGAAAAAAACAACCCCTGTCAATACACAGCTGGACTCACCTGCTCCTGCTTTCTCCCGTGGTGCTATTTACAGACTGACATGTGACTGGTGAAATTAAGAATGCGATCTGCTTCATCTCATAACATATTGCACAAGTTGACTGCAGATATTTACTTAAACGGTAATAAAATATTTAAATGTATTGAACAACTTCAAATAAAGAATTTCAACCGTATTGACGGTATTGAAAAATCATTGTGACTATTTCCAAATATATACGGTATTACCGCCCAAGGCTACACAGAAAACCCACCTTTGAAAAACAAAGAGAAATTAAATGTTGGTTGTGTCTCACAGGATTCTTATCACAGTTGGTTGAGTTGATCCATTCCAGCCCAGCGCTGCCTGTATCCATTGAATAATAAAAGGCCCAGAAGACTGCACTCTGGGAGGAGGTGAATTTGAACAGATATAAGAGGAAAGACTATTTTTACAGTGGAAATACAGGAGCATAGCACAGGTGTAAAAGGACAAAGCTGGGGAATAAACTACATTTGTTCAATTATCAATCCATATTGGATTGAAAGTGTGAATGCCTTCCAGTACATTACTGTGCCTCTCCTTTGAAATCCCACAGAAAATCAAAGTACAAAGGAAAGAACAGCCAAACAGATGGCAGAAAATGAGCTCTGCCAAAAAAAAAGAGAAACATATGTACCTCCACTTGAATTGAAATCAATACATCATGAAAAAGCTCCACGGGTGATAAGCACGACAACAACAACAAAACACAACGGAAAAACATCCTTCAACAAGCTTATATACCATGACCTTCCACACATTCAACCTTCGTCTGGTGAGCTTTCGGGGTGTTGTGGAAAGACATACCGTATCTAGTCATTAGAGTGCATAAAAAAGAGCTCTAGTCACAGCTGTAAGGAAACAGTAAGGCAAAAGTTAGGTAAGCTGATTATAGTCGGTTTGTTCACCTTGCTCTGCCTCCATGTCCCCCTCTCACTTAGACACAGAGCTATCCAATTACCTTCAGCACAGAGAGACCTGGCAGTGCCCGCTCTGGGTTAGAGCATCGCTGAGAGCATCAAACCCACACGCCCAGTCTCTCTAAGGGTCAAGGGTCGGCACACACACACACAGACACACACACACACAAGTCGGGAAGGCACACAAACACTGTACACACACACACAGGCCCATGAGGAAGAAAATAGGTCCTCTTTAGGGGATGAAAAGTGCCACAGCAGCCTGTGTTACATTTTTTATATTGTTAGCACCTGTATGAAGTGACCTTTCAGTTCTCTGTTGACTCCCCGGCAGAAGTCTGCAGTCTTTTGTGTGTTTTAAAGTCACTGCAGTATGGAGTCAGTGTGTGGAAAATAGAGAAGATCAGGACTCGACTCATTTTCTAGTCTAGTGGAAGGGAGAATGGCCAGCCATATGTCAACATTATGTATATATGGTACAGTCGGTGACTCCAGTTGGTCTGTTGATGTATTACATGATGGATGTTAGAATGCAATGCTTGATCATTAATAATTGGGCATTTGACATTTAAATATAATTTCTTATTATTATTAACAATTATGCAATAATAACAACAACAAAACAAATGGTGTAATCTGGTAATAACAGCTTATTACACTATGTCAAAATGCTGACATAGGCATTTTACATATTGTATGTGCAGGTGTGTACCTATGCTATACGTCTAAGGTGATAACCTTCACTATATAAGACTGTATCAACAATCATTCATTTCAATCTCAAACAAAAACCCTTTGGTATGTATTGATTCATCTTTCTGTGAGAGAAGAGCCTCCAGAGAGGTTCCGTATCCAACCCGGATGCCACCAGGGAATAGCATGTACTGTACAGCATTCATCATTCACACACACACACACACACACACACACACACACACACACACACACACACACACACACACACACACCTCTCAAAGCCCAGAGACAGATTCCAACCTCAAACACACATTTAGCCTCCCTGGCTCTAAATGATAAGCAGTGATGTATCAAACACGCCGCAGATCTCCCCGACTCAAATATTGTAGTCACTCTCGTTTCCATGGTCATTTTGGGCTACAGAATAGATGGTTTCTCCCCAGGGTTCTATCCTTCCAATCCCTTAGTAGTTCCTAGGAACACAGCTTGAGACTTTCTTACAAGTGAGTATACTTTGGAAAGATAATATACCTCAGATGCAATACGTTTAAATAAATGCGTGGCTACATTCTTTTCTTTTTACAGTAGTAATTTCTGCTGGCCTGCACCTCTTTTCTACTACTGATGTTTATACTCATATTTGCCCTCTATCATCTTTCAAGTAGGTTTCGCAGGTCCACAACAGGAGGTATTCTTATTCCAAATGTTGTTTAGCCTGGCCTCAAAGACGAGATGGGGCAATATTTCCAGCAGCTGCTGACTTCTCTCTCCTGGAGACTCTCCTTCCAAAACTGTTGTGTATTTCACCGCCTCTGAACCACCTTACCCCAAATAGATTTTCATCTCATCATACTGTAGACATAGGATTGTACGCAATATCAATTTTAACTTCATCGCATTCTATTTTGTTTCTCACTCAACAACCACTCCACCCACACACAAGTACAGGTTTTTAATTAGTGTTGTAATTATGCTCTTCTTATTAGGTTACATGCACTTTTAAAAATCTTGCTGTTTTTACAATACCATACAATAAAACTAAAAGCAATGTAGCATATTAATTATTGCCATCAAATTGCCCGTATATCGTAATGCATTCTAATTTTAGGCATAACTGTTAAATGATTCAGTAAATTCAATTGAAACGTTGGTTTGACAGTGCATTACTGTAAAGAAGTACTGCATTTCAAATGGTACTGTAATTCCACTCCACAGAATGCAGTACCCTACTATATTTTTGGAGTGCCAAAAACCTTTTGACCACTAGTGTTGTTTCTGGCACATTAACATATTTTGAGGCATGCCTTGTAAGAGGATGTATTTGTTGCTCCCACGAGTGAGAGTGTTGTATCAATTTAACTGATATTTTGTAGTGCACCAACAATTAAATATGTGTAGTAGACAGATTAGAGTGGCAGCAAGTCTAAAACCTTTAATTGTTCAGTATTTGTCATATCCTTGGTCTGTTTTGCCTGTTCGGAAGCCTTTCTTATGGCCTCCAGAAATGCAAGTGATATTAAAGACCAAATATTAATATATATTTGGCATATATATTTTTGGGTTGATATGCTGTAATTTGAAAACACATTACCTAGCAGCCAACCTCCTTCATTCATGCATTCATTACAATTGCTGTAAAAAGATTACAGTAAGAGTATTGTTACCACAAAACTGATTGTTGCATGCTGTACTGTAAATTTACAGCATTATACTGGCAGCACAGTTGCCAGCAAATAACTGTAATCATATAATACAGCTAAGTTGCTGTAATGATTACAGTAGGCTCATTTACATACTATAAAACCTTTTACAGCATCCCTGCTGTAAAGCAAAATTACAGTATTTAACTGGAATTTGTTACATATCATGATTATTGCATATTCATAATATATTATATTATTTGTAGTTAAAATGAATGATGGACATCCACAAATGAATACATACCAAATGAAATGTAATATATACTAAATGGAGGGAGACAAATGCATTGGTCAGACCAGCGATGAATAGTTGTTAGCACGGGTACTTCCTGTTTGAGTTTCTGCCTGTAGGAAGGGAGGAGCAAAATGGAGTAATGGTCAGATTTGCCGAAAGGGGGCGGGGGAGGGCCTTGCAAGCATCGCGGGTGTAGCAATGGTCCAGTATTTTTCCAGCGCGAGTGCTACAGTTGATATGCTGACAGAATTTAGGTAGCCTGGTTCTCAAATTTGCTACAACAAATACAGCCTCAGGATATATGGTTTCCAGTTTGCATAAAGTCCAGTGAAATTCCTTGAGGGCCATCGTGGTATCGGCTTGAGGGGGGATATACACAGCTGTGACAATAACTGAAGATAATTCTCTTGGGAGATAATACGGTTGTCATTCGATTCTGAGGAATTGTATTTTAGGTGAACAAAAGGACTTGACCTCCTGTATGTTGTTACAATTACACCATGAGTCGTTAATCCTGAAACATACACCCCTGCCCTTCTTCTTCCCAGAGAGATGTTTATTTCTGTCGGCACGATGCACTGAGAAGCCAGGTGGCTGTACCAACCCTGCCAGCATATCCCGAGAGAGCAATGTTTCCGTGAAACAGAGTATGTTACAATCCCTGATGTCTTACTGGAAAGCAACCCATGCCCTGATTTCTTCGACCTTGTTATCTAGGGAGTGGACGTTAGCGAGTAATGTACTCCAAGCTGTGGGTGGTGAGCGCGCCTCTGAAGTATGTTGTTTTGGGTCGATCTCTGAGATCAATTCAAATACCCTGGGTGGTGCGGACACAGGATCCGTGGGAAAGTCGTATACCTGGTCATAGTGCTGGTAAGTTGACGTCGCTCTGATATCCAATAGTTCCTGCCGGCTGTATGTAATAACACTTAAGAGTGAGTAGGAGAAGGAAAAAGAGAGAGCGAAAGAGACTCTTTTTTTACTTTGACATATCCTCTTTACACTAAAAAAACACCACATTACCCCTCCACCAACCTCTACACAATCCCATTACACAGTACAGATAAAAACAGTACAATACGCAGTTCACCACCACAATATAAACATCCTCACCAGCCGTGCAGATTACCCCCTCCCTCTGACACGGTTAGCCATACAGCCAACTTGGCCTGGCCCCCCAAAATATTCAACAAAACTGTTTGAATACCCTACAGAGAAGAACACCCTCACACAAAGACAGTCGACCAGAGATGGCATTATGACATTACCCTGGCGCTCACATAAAAAAACATGATGAACAGTCTCTGTTATTGCACAAAATGGACACCCTTCCCCAACTCCAGGGTCAGCCTGAGCCAAACAGCCTTTGGTGACCAGGGCTCTATCCTCCACTGGAGATCCCCTGTCTTTTTCATCACTGGTAGGTTGTCTTTCAGCTCAGAGTGTAGTCCTCCAGACTCTCCAGATAGTTTAGGTTTGAGATGTTATTGAGATCCCCATTCGCCAACGCCAAGGGCGACATCTAGTCTTCCAAAGGTCCAACACATAACAAAAAAACGTTGCAGGCAAAAATAATTTACAATTGATGTTAAAATCAACATTACAGACTTACACTTTACAGACTTACACTTTACAGGTTTTGGTTTTTTCCATTTATGATTTGAGGTAGCACGTATAGCTCGTTAGCACATAGGACGCATCGATTGGCATCACCTCGTTAATCAGTATGTGTTACACCTGTGCTGGTTGCCATCTCATTAGTGGGAAGTTGTTTTTCCTGTGCTAGCCCAGGTGCTATTTAAGAGTGGCTGGCCCAGCGCTCCAGTTGTCTTGAGCGATGTTGTTGGCTATCCCTATTTTTTCTAGACTAACAATTCTTCATCTGATGTTTTGCTCTACCTTTTTGGTTTGCTTCCTGTCTTTAAGTTTGGTGTGGGTTTTCATTTTGTTTGCCTCTTCTTGGGCAGATTTAGTGGGCGCTCATGGTGGGTGTCTTTCAGGCCTCAGTTGTTGCTAGTCAACTTACAGTGGACACCCCCATGAGTGTCTTTCAGAGCCCCTCCTAAAACCCAACCTGTTTCATTTTGGTTGTTGGTCCGTAAGTCTTTGTTAGTTCCCATTTCTGTTTGAGCTACACTTTCGGTTTACTTGATGGGGAATGTAACACACATACGTGCATACACAACTACATATACTGTACATTTTCCTCAACTACACAGTTAGCCATTTTTTGTAATTTCATCTGTGACTTACTGTATTAATCAACAGTATAATACTGTATAACTGAATTTAGTAAAACACTGTAGAATGCACAGTTCAATACCTTAAACCTGTCTTACAGTATTAAACATGGTGCATTGTGGAACAATGCTGTGGAAAGAGTCTCTGGCTCATTCAAATGTTTTAAAGGCTTGTCCTTGTGAGAGGCTACTGTATATTTGTTGCACCCATGAGTTAAAATGATGTGCCCCCTTTAAAAAAAAAGGTAACATGCTCTGTTTTAGGAATTCCACAAACCTTGTCCTAAAATGACATTATCTTACTGATCATTTGCTACCAGAATACACTACCATACCGCATATTTGGAGCATCAGAAACCTTTTCAACACTAGTGGGTGTGTGGTATTATTTCTCACGCATGAACATATTTTCAGGCGTATTGTAAGAGGCTATTTGTATTGCGCTCGTTAGTGAGAGTGCTGTACCAAGTTTAAGTAATATGTGGTAATGGTTCCCTAACAATTACATTTTAGCTGAAGGATCAGTGGCAGCAAGTCACAAACCTTTAATGGTTGATTGGCTAACCATCTCATGTTGATATTTTTGTTTTAGCACTGTCAGTTTAGAAACCTATGTTAAGGCCTCAATTGAAAGTGACATAAAACACAAATTATTTTGTTGGTGTGCTGTAATTTACAAAAAAAATATTCACAATTTAATAATATATTTTTATTTTCAATACAATTCAACAAAAGCTCTATTTTGCTAGATATTTAGGTCAGCATACCGTAGATTATTGTGCATTATGGATCAATATTGTGGGAGGAGAAGGAGAAAATGATTGGCTCATTAACATATTTGAAAGCGTACCTAGTCTATTTGTTGCACCCAATGGTGAGAGTTCCGTACCCATTTAAGTGACGTGTGGTAGTAGTCCCCTAACAATTTAAATGTACTGTTAAAGTCGGAAGTTTACATACATTTAGGTTGGAGTCATTAAAACTAGTTTTTCAACCACCACAAATTTCTTGATAACAAGTTATAGTTTTGTCAAATCAGTTAGGACATCTACTTTGTGCATAACACATGTCATTTTTCCAACAATTGTTTACAGACAGATTATTTCACTATCACAATTCCAGTGGCTCAGAAGTTTACATATACTAAATTGACTGTGCCATTAAACAGCTTGGGAAATTCCAAAAAATGATGTAATGGCTTTAGAAGCTTCTGATAGGTTAATTGACATAATTGCAGACAATTGGAGGTGTAAATGTGGATGTATTTCAAGGCCTACCTTCTAACTCAGTGCCTCTTTACTTGACATCATGGAAAATCAAACGATATTAACCAAGACCTCAGAAAGAAAATTGTAGACCTCCACAGGTCTGGTTCATCCTTAGGACCAAACGACTGAAGGTACCACGTTCATCTGTACAAACAATAGTACGCAAGTATAAACACCATGGGACCACGCAGCCGTCATACCGCTCAGGAAGGAGACGCGTTCTGTCTCCTAGAGATGAACGTAATTCAATTCTTGAACAACAGCAAAGGACATTGTGAAGCTGCTGGAGGAAACCGGTACAAAAGTATCCATATCCACAGTAAAACGAGTCCTATATCGACATATCCTGATAGGCCGCTCAGCAAAGAAGCCACTGCTCCAAAACCGCCATAAAAAAAAAAGACTACAGTTTGCAACTGCAAATGGGGACAAAGATCATACTAGTTGAGAACAAGTTCTCATTTACAACTGCGACCTGGCCAAGATAATGCTAAGCAGTGCGACACAGAGTTACACATGGAATAAACAAGCGTAGTCAATAACACAATAGAAATATAGAGTCTATATACAGTGTGCAAAATGGCGTGAGGTAGGCAATAAATAGGACATAATAGGCAAGAAAAAACACACAATAGCACAATTGGTTAGACGCCCGTAAAACTGCCATTTCTTCTGGTGCCATTTTACAGGACGCCTGTATCTTTGAAGTGAGTGGGTGTATTGATACACCAGCGTAATTAAAAAACGTCACCATGCTTAAAAGGGATATTCAATGTTCTCTTTTACTCATCTAAAAACAGGGAGGCTTTGGAAAACCTTCCTGGTCTTGGTGATTGAATCTGTCCTTAAAGTTCTATAACTCATTCCTATTCTATTTAGAGTTTAGAGAAATTCATTGAAATAGAAATGAGCCATCATTAGGCTGGTAATGTAATGCGTATCTGTTGAATTTGGAAAAATCCACCCGCACTCGGCCCCCGACCAACTACTCAGCCAGACAGGAGCCTTCTACTGCATTGTATGCAAGTATGCCACAGCCACCTTTTACTAAACAGTACTTGCTTAATAGTATGTGATGAGTACATAGTATGCAGTAGTCCGCTAGTAAGGGTACTTGGACACGGCCATGGAGTCTGTGAAGGAAGAAACCACATGGAAAAAGTTAGGTCCGAATAACAGATTCAAATGAATTTATTGTGTCAAAGGTTTCATGATTCTTGTATCTACAACCAAATAGATCATTTTAAAACAAATCTATACATGTACATCAATTGGTGTCTATAAGCTGCAATGTGAGCATGAAAGTGCATCCTTGTAGCTTTGTGTGCTAACCAATGGCAAGTTGAGCAAATTGAAGTGTTTTCTTCCCAGGCGTAATGCAAATCACTGTAGTATCATTGTTACGAATCTCTTTTGGCCCGACAGTCTAGGGGGGATGGTAATGAGACACGTAACATAACTCATGCAAATTATTATTGTGACAAAGTAAAAGTGTTAATGAAATAACCACGACAACAGAAATCTACCGTCAAACTCCAGGTTTATTTATAAAAACACGGTAATGGGGGGGGGGAGCAGGAAAAGGGGCTGAGCTGGACCCAAGGAAAGAAACAATAAATATACAAAAACACCCCTAAGCTAGACTAGCCTACTTTAACAGCTAACTAACTAACCAAAAATACAGTGGGTGGTCCGCCCAGTTCTAACTAGTGTATTTAACAAAGTTCACCTACGGGTAGTGTATGCCCATGGGCGACTTGTCTTGGTTTCCCCCTTTTCCCACCAGCAACAAACAAACACCATAGCCAAAAACAATACTCACAGGTGATGATAAAGTGTTATGGAGGTGCTCTAACAAAAGAGAGGTTAAGACACAAAGCGAGAGTGAAACACAGAGACCTACAGACATGGCATTTACAGAGAGATTGAGCTCTAGAGCAAACAAATGATGGGGTTTTTAAACCATGGGGAAGGAACTGTGATAGGGTAGGAAATAGGAGGAGGTGTGTCTTCTGATTGATGATTGATTGTTGACTGATTGGGGAGTGATGATTTTCACCTGTGAGGGGAGAAGGAGAGAAAAGAACACAGGATACACACACACACACACACACAGGATACCTGTATCCGTAACAATCATCTAAAATAAGGAGGCACAACAATGAGGTTCTAGCTTCAGCATGTTCACTAGCCTAGTCTGCGCATGTCATACGTAGGTACAGATACCCGGAAGGGCCATCCTACTACATCTTCCCCTCTCCAATGAACAATAATTCAACATTCATAACCACTGAAGCACAACTTAAATGCAATTTGGAAACCAGTATTATTCTCGTTAACACACTACTTCACATCCTGTATGAAAGCATTAAATTACACACAGTCTGAACTCCTATCCATTAACTTAGGTACAGTTCCTTTTTGCTGGGTCCCCAACAGTATTTATTCTATTCACATAACACAGTCTTTTCAGCCACACTGTTGGCATCACAACCCTTTTTGGCCGAGTTTGTGGTTCTGTGATCATTCTCTCTCCTTCCCCTTATTTTTGTGCATTTTCTGTGGCCTCTTCAGTCTGTGTGGCTGTTAGATCTGGAAGAGCTCTGAGGTGTGTTTTGTTCCTCCGTACCTCCTCGGAGCCTGTGTCCACCACATAGGAGCGTGGGGCATCCACTTCTCAGCACTATTGAAGGTGTCTTTTGAGTTTGTAATTCACACACATTGATCGCCTGTCAGCTCAGGCCTCTCCGTAGCACAGTGTCTCAGTTTGAAGTCTCCAGTTTGTTTCAGCCATTTGTCCCTCTCAGCGAAGGCCTTCCTGTTAGGCCATCAGGGATTGAGCTGAGCCGGCGAGACAGACAATGGGAAGCGCAGCCTCCTAGCCATCAGGAGCTTGGCAGGCGACGGCCCATGATGCAGTGGTGTAACTCTGTAAGCTAACAGAGCCCTGTATGGATCCTTGTTATTTTTCAGCAGTCCCTTGACTGTTTTCACAGCTCTCTCTGCCATTGCTCTGTGCATGGTACGGTCTACTGGTCACATGTGTGAAGTCTGTGGCAAAAGCAGAAAAGGAGCTTGCGGAGAACTGGGGAGAGTTATCTGTAACCAGGACCTCAGCGACCCCTTGCCTGGAAAAAAATGAATTTAATCCATTGATAACACCAGCTGATGTTGTTATGGATGTCTTTGTTATTTCAACGCATCTTGAATAGTAATCTACCAATAGCAGATAAGTGTCATTTTTCCAATAGAATATATCTGCCCCAACCTTTTGCAATGGCTGTTTTTGGCAGCTCCGTTGCCATCATTGGTTCAGGATGACAAGGTTGACATTTTGCACACGCCACCAGCTTGGCAATCTGAGTACTCAGACCAAGCCACCACACTGATTGTTGAGCCTTCAGTCTGCATTTGGTTATTCCCATGTGTCCCTCATGCACTCTGTCTAGCATTTCCAGTTGCAGAGTCTGTGGGATCACTATCCATTGTCCTTTCATGAGAAGGTCTCCATTACAGTGGAAGTCACTTTGGTGCACCCAATAGGGCTACAGCAGCTGAGGCAGTTCCTTCTGTCGGCAGTTGGTCCTTTGCAATCTGCTGCAGTTTGCTCTGAGATACAGGTAGGCTGTCTCTTAATGCATCAATGGACACCTCTACCTCACACGCTAGACAATGCTCCTCCTCTGTTAATGAACGTTTAATTGGGGCCCTGGAAAGTCCGTCTGCTGTGATCAGTGCCTTCCTTGGCACATACACCATCTTGTAGGTTAACCTCAGCAACCTTAGGCAGAAGCGCAGAACTCTGGGAGGCAAGTCGACCAGGGCTTTTGTCCATAACAGAGCCAACAGTGGTTTGTGGTCAGTCGAATGTAAACTGCAGGCCAGTAAGGTATTGGCTGAGCCTTCCACATGCCCATGTGATAGCCTATGCCTCCCTCTCCACTTGTGCATAGCTTTGTGAGATGTATGCTATTGGATACCACTCAATGTTGTCCTGCATTTGTGTGAGGACCGTACCTAGCGCACATTTGTCTTAGCAGGGGGACGGTATTAGGCCAGCACTCCTTTGATTTTGTCAGACGCCACCTGTTGCATGTGACCCCATGACCAGTCATTCTCTTTAGCTAGTAAGTCTCTTGGTGGTATCTGAAATCTGTGGGAGGAACTTACCCACATATGTGGCCATGCCTAAGAAGGTCCTGACTTCAGCCACGTTCTGGGGGATGGGCATATCTATGATGGTGCTGATCTTCTCCCACAAGGGCCATCCTACTACAACTATTGCTGTGATATTTGGTAACACCAGGGCCTGACCATTGTTAACCCCCTAAGGCCAATGTCCGCACCCCCGAGGAAATCTGTCAGTTTAAACTAGAGATCTTTTTTTGTTTTTTGGATGCGTCTCTATCCACTTCCTCATATGACAACAGAGCTCTTTTTGTGTTCTTTTTTATACTTCAAAATCAAAGAGAAAAGTGATAATTGGTATGACCTTCTTAAAACAATTCCATACAGCTTAGTAGAACCTCCCCCGGCCTAGAGAGGGCTTAGACTGTTTAGTGGCAAAAAATAAGGGGTTAAATATAGTACATGTAAAAAAACATTGTTTTAAATGTTTCTTGATCTTTCTTATATCTCTCACATATAAGACAGACTCTACGGATCAAACTTAATTTTAAGGGGACTATCTATTATTCAACGCATTCGAATGGGCTAATAGCAAAAATGCCCAAAATATTTTTGGGGAATATTTTTGGGACACTTCAAGGGGTCTTAAAGTTCAAAATCAAATAGCTAAATGATCCTTGGTATGACCTTAAAACAATTCCATACAGCTTAGTATAACCCCCTCCCCTGGCTTAGACAGGGCTTCATATGGGTTAAGTGTTTTAAAGTACAAAGTGTTTGTTAGCCTGTGTTTAAATTTGTAAGCCTGTGTTTAAATTATGCTTAAAATATAAAAAATATAAAGTGATTGCGATTGTCTTTTGGAAATATAAATATACATTGTTTTTAAAAGATATCTGTAATATTTCATTCAGTACAGCCATTTGTGGGCGGCTCAACTTGTCCTTATTGTCACGAATCCCGCCGAAGATGGTGCCTCTTCCTGTTCGGGCGGCGCTCGGCCGTCGTCGTCGCCGGCCTACTAGCTGCCACCGATCCCCTTTTCTGTTTCAGTTAGTTGTGTCTGATTAGTTTCACCTGTTTCTTGTTTGGGTTTTGTTTTGGGCTATTTAAACCCGGTAGGCCCGCCTGCTTTTGTGCAGGCTTGTTTTTCTGTTCATGGTGTGTGGATTATTGTGGATTCCTTTTTTCCGGACAGTTTCGTCCTCTTTGTTGCACTTGGTATTTATGCGCCCTTGTGTTTGGCGTAAACGTTACGCTGTTCCTGGAATAAAGATCCACGTTTGAACTAACCCTGCTCTCTGCACCTGACTCCTCCACCCACTACTCCTGTCACGGAATCTCTGAGACAGGGGTACATTCGGCCCTCCATGTCACCCGTCTCCTCGAGTTTCTTTTTTGTGAAAAAAAGAGGGAGGACTGCGTCCGTGCATTGTTTATCGAGGTCTCAATTCGATCACAGTAGGGTTTAATTATCCGCTACCTCTCATCGCTACGGCGGTGGAATCATTCCATGGAGCGCGTTTTTTTACGAAACTGGACCTCAGGAGGGCGTATAATCTGTGCGTATTTGGGATGGAGACGAGTGGAAAACCACGTTTAGTACCACATCGGGCCACTATGAGTACCTCGTCATGCCGTGTGGGTTAAAGAATGCTCCAGCCGTCTTTCAATCCTTTGTAGATGAGATTCTCAGGGACCTGCACTGGCAGGGTGTGGTGGTATACATTGATGACATCTTGATCTATTCCGCCAAACGCACCGCGCATGTCTCTCTGGTGCGCAAGGTACTTGGGGGCACTGCTGGAGCATGACCTATACGTCAAGGCTGAGAAATGTTCTCCAAATGAGCCGTTTCCTTCCTGGGTTATCGCATTTCCACCTTGGGGGTGGTGATGGAGTGTGACCCCATTAACGCTGTGCGTAATTGGCCGACTCCAACCATGGTAAAGGAGGTGCAGCGGTTTTTAGGGTTTGCCAATTACTACCGGAGGTTTAACTGGGGTTTTGGCCAAGTGGCAGCTCCTTTTACCTCACTGCTGAAGGGGGGCACGGTGCGTTTACGGTGGTCGGCTGAGGCGGACGGAGCTTTCAACCGATTGAAGGTGCTGTTGACTGACGCACCCGTGTTGGTGCATCCGGACCCCTCTTTAGCGTTCATAGTGGAGGTGGATGCGTCCGAAGCTGGGGTTGGAGCCATGCTATCACAGCGCACGGGCACGCCACCGAAGCACGCCACCGGAACTATGATGTGGGGGACCAGGAGTTGTTAGCTGTGGTAAAAGCCCTGAAGGTGTGGAGACACTGGCTTGATGGGGCTAAGCACCCTTTCCTCATCTGGACTAACCACCGCAGTATATCTGGGCGGCGAGGAGACTGAATCCTCGTCAGGCTAGGTGGGCCATGTGCTTTACCCAGTTCAGATTCACAATCTCTAATAGACCAGGTTCCCTCAACACTAAGCCCGACGCGCTGTCCCGTCTGTATGACACTGAGGACCGGTCCATCGATCCTACTCCCATCCTTCCAGCTTCTAGGCTGGTGTCACCGGTGGTAATGGAGGTGGACGTGGACATCGAGTGGGCGTTGCGGTTGGAACCTGCGCCTTCACAGTGTCCTACCGGTCTCAGGTACGTGCCGATTGGTGTCCGTGATCAATTTATTCAGTGGGCTCACACACTACTCTCTTCAGGTCATCCGGGGATTGCGAGGACAGTGCGGGGTCTTAGGAGGAAATACTGGTGGCCCACCTTAGCTAAGGACGTGAGGCTCTATGTCTCCTCCTGTTTGGTGTGCGCCCAGGGTAAGGCTACTAGGCACCTGCCTAGAGGGAAGCTACAGCCCCTCCCTGTTCCACAACGGCCCTGGTCCCATCTGTCGGTGGACTTCCTTACCGATCTTCCCCCGTCTCAGGGGAACGCTACCATTCTGGTCGTTGTGGATCGGTTCTCTAAGTCCTGCCGTCTCCTTCCATTGCCTGATCTCCCTACGGCCCTACAGACTGTGGAGGCTCCATTTATCCACGTCTTCCGGCACTACGGGATGCCAGAGGTCATCGTATCTGATCGAGGTCCCCAGTTCTCCACCTGCCCATTACTCTCGGGGTGATAACCAGAGGTCAGACTGACCTCTGGTTATCACCCCGAGAGTAATGGGCAGGTGGAGAGAGTGAACCAGGAAGTGGGTAGGTTTCTGCGGTCGTATTGCCAGGAGAATGGCCGAGGTACGTCCCATGGGCGGAGTTGGCCCAGAACTCACTCCGTCACTCCTCCACGAACATGTCGCCATTCCAATGCGTGCTGGGCTACCAGCCGCTCCTGGCTCCGTTACTCTGTTCCTGGAATAAAGATCCACGTTTGAACTAACCCTGCTCTCTGCACCTGACTCCTCCACCTTCTACTCCTAGAAGCCTTTACACTTATGCTCAATACCCTGGGTAAGTTGTGTCAAGAGACAAGCAATGTTTTCAAAACTGTTATGTTGACATGAATCCTGATTATTTCCTGTTATGTTGACATGAATCCTGATTATTATTTAAATAAATGTCGATATCTTTGTTTGAAAGAGTACAATATGTCCCTTGATGTAGTGATGCTGAATGTTAAAAAAATGGCTCAACAAACCCGACTCTCCCTTACCAACCCAGAGAGGTTACCAACAGAATCAACATAGAGCCAGATGCTTTTTAGGGTACTCTTGCTGATCAATGTTTGGATGTGATATTAGAGTAGATCCCTTTGCACCCCCTCACCTTGGCTTTTGGATAAACTCACACTTCGTTTTTTTAATCTTCCATTTGTACAGTTGTTAATTCTCCTAAGATTTGAACTTTTCCACCACATTGTTCAACTCTATTGCGTAGAGAGCGAGAGAAAGGGGTGGGGTAGGGGGTGCAAGGGTGAAAACAGACATGTAGACTAGTCTCGAAAACACTTCAGCGGGTCGGACACAAGGCGTACAGTAAGTGGCAGGAGCTCCTAACAATCGTAGATTACAAAAAGAAAGCCAGCCACATTGCAGGCACCAACACCAGCCTCCCTTTTTCTTACCAATCGAGCAAAATGACCCTGAGCTGCTGAGGAGAGTCCCCGGTGATATTGTGGGCTACACGCTCACTCTCCACTGAGGGTGTATGTAAGTCATTCAAACATGTTAACCCTCGCATGGCTGCCGGCCCAGACGGCATCCCTCGCCGTGCCTTCAAGGCATTTGCAGACCAGCTGGTTGTTGTTCTCTGACATTTTCAATCTCTCTAGCTCAAGCCGCTATATCTACCTGCTTCAAAGTGTCCACTATCATCCATGTGCTTAAGAAAGGGAAAGTAACTGAACTGAATGACTACCAACCAGTAGCACTCAGTTTTGTCATCATGAAGTGCTTCAAGAGGCTAGTTAAAGACCATATCACCTCCTCACTCCCCGACACACCCGACCCTCTCCAATTTGCGTACCACCCTGACAGATCCATGGACGACGCAATCACCATTGCACTTCACCTTGCCCTCACCCACCTGGAACAAAAGGATTACATATGTGAGGATGCTGTTCATAGACTACAGCTCAGCCTTCAATACCATAGTGCCCTATAAGCTCACAGCCCTGGGTCTGAACTCCTCTCTATGCAAACTGGGTCCTGGACTTCCTGACGGGCCGCCCCCAGGTGGGGAAGGTACCTCTTTGACAATGATTCTCAAAAAGGGTGCGTCCTCAGTCACCTCCTGTATTCCCGGCATACCCACGACTGCGTGGCCTCACACAGTTCCAACTTCGCTCATGACACAGTGGTAATCCTGATTACCAACAACGACGAGACTTTGTGTTTTTACAACTAATGCCGGTTTTCCTGAGGCTGATGACGTGCAGGTGTTTGTACACATGCATATTCACATGCTGTCATTCAAATAAACACATACAAGAACACACACATACATGTAATAGTGCCAGATATGCACACAAACTTATACAGCTGGCATTGCTGTTATGATTTTAGTTGTCCTTTGTTATAATTTTAATATTTTGTTTTATTATTTATTTGCATTGTTGTTTGCTGATTTCTTCTGTCTTGCTTTTTTCTCTTTAGTTCATTCTCTTGGTTGTTGGTGCATTGGGAGGTTATTGGGGGTGGGGAATGGAATTCATTGTATTTTTTGTTTTTCTTCTTGGGGGGCTGTGAGAGGGGTCTCGAATGGTTGAGGGACCGCTATTGTGAAACTGTGGGGGGGATCTTGGAGGGATCAGGTTCACGTTTTTGGCCTGCTGGTAGATCGGTCAATGTGCCCTTGAGCAGGGCATTGACCCTGGATGCTTCTGTGTGTATCTCCGGATGGGAATCTGTCGGATGACTGGTATGACGTACAGTTGAAGTCGGAAGTTTAAATACACTTAGGTTGAAGTCATTAAAACTAGTTTTTCAACAACTCCACAAATGTCTTGATAACAAACTATAGTTTTGGCAAGTCGGTTAGGACATCAACTTTGTGCATGACAGTCATTTTTCCAACAATTGTTTACAGACAGATTATTTCACTTATAATTCACTGTATCACAATTCCAGTGGGTCAGAAGTTTACATACACTAAGTTGACTGTACCTATAAACAGCTTGGAAAATTCCAGAAAATTATGTCATGGCTTCTGAAAGGTTAATTGATATAATTTGAGTCAATTGGAGGTGTACCTGTGGATGTATTTCAAGGCCTACCTTCAAACTCAGTGCCTCTGCTTGACATCATGGGAAAATCAAAAGAAATCAGCCAAGACCTCAGAAAATAAATTGTAGATCTCCACAAGCCTGGTTCATTCTTGGGAGCAATTTCCAAACGCCTGAAGGTACCAACAATAGTACAAACAATAGTATGCAAGTATAAACACCATGGGACCACACAGCAGTCATACCACTGAGGAAGGAGACACGTTCTGTCTCCTAGAGATGAACGTAATTTGGTGCGAGAAGTGCAAATCAATCCCAGAACAACAGCAAAGGACCTTGTGAAGACGCTGGAGGAAACAGGTACAAAAGTATCTATATCCACAGTAAAACAAATCCTATATATCG
The DNA here is from genome assembly GCF_018296145.1 of Oncorhynchus tshawytscha. NCBI lineage: Eukaryota > Metazoa > Chordata > Actinopteri > Salmoniformes > Salmonidae > Oncorhynchus > Oncorhynchus tshawytscha. The sequence continues at coordinate 7,448,700 of NC_056445.1, forward strand.
ACATAGCCTGAAAGGCCGCTCAGCAAGCCACTGCTCCAAAACCGCCATACAAAAGCCAGACTACGGTTTGAACTGCACATGGGGACAAAGATTGTAATTTTTGGAGAAATGTCCTCTGGTCTGATGAAACAAAAATAGAACTGTTTGGCCATAATGACCACTGTTATGTTTGGAGGAAAAACAGGGAGGCTTGCAAGCCGAAGAACACCATCCCAACCGTGAAGCACAGAAGTGGCAGCATCATGTTCAGGGGTGCTTTGCTGAAAGGAGGGACTGGTGCACTTCACAAAATAGATGGTATTGAAGGAAAGAACATGATGTGGATATATTGAAGCAACATCTCAAGACATCAGTCAGGAAGTTAAAGCTTGGTCTAAAATGGGTCTTCCAAATGGACAATGACCCCCAACATACTTCCAAAGTTGTAGCAAAATGGCTTAAGGACAACAAAGTCAAGGTATTGGAGTGGCCATCACAAAGCCCTGACCTCAATCCAATAGAAAATTTGTGGGCAGAACTCAAAAAGTGTGTGCGAGCAAGGAGACCTACAAACCTGACTCCGTTACACCAGCTCTGTCAGGAGGAATTGGCCAAAATTCACCCAACTGATTGTGGGAAGCTTGTGGAAGGCTACCCAAAAAGTTTGACCCCAAGTTAAACAATTTAAAGGCAATGCAAATACTAATTGAGTGTATGTAAACTTCTGACCCACTGGCTTTGTGATGAAAGAAATAAAAGTTGAAATAAATCATTTTCTCTGCTAATATTCTGACATTTCACATTCTTAAAATAGTGGTGAACCTCACTGACCTAAAACAGGGAATTTTTACTAGGATTAAATGTCAGGAATTGTTTAAAAAAACAGAGTTTAAATGTATTTGGCTAAGGTGTATGTAAACTTCCGACTTCAACTGTAGTTGTTGAGCGGCTTCACTGCAAGTATATTGTATGTTTCAAAAATTCAATAAAAAAATGTTTTAAAAAAAATAGTTTTTTTAAAAACAACGACGAGCTAAGGTGGTGAAGAAGGCACGACCATGACTCTTCAATCTCAGGATGCTGAAGAAATTTGGCCTGTCCCTGAGAGCCCTCAGAGTGTTCTACAGGAGCACCATCGAGAGCCTACTGTCGGGATGCATTTACATTTTAGCAGACACTCTTATCCAGAGCAATTTACAGTAGGGAGTGCGTACATATTTGTACTGGTCCCCCGTTGGAATCAAACCCACAACTCTGGCGGGGCAAGCACCATACTCTACCAAATGAGCCAAACTGGACTGCAGCACAGCCTGGCACGGCAACTCCATCACCACAGACCTCAAGGCGGTTCAGAGGACAGTACGTGCAGCCGAACGCACCATTGGGTGAACACTAACTGCCCTACAGGACACCTACAACACCAGGTGTCGCAGAACGTCCAAAAAGATCATCAGGGACCCCAGCCACACCAGCCACCCAAGCCATGCCCTGTTCTCCCCACTTCAATCCCTCAGACATTGGATTAACAGGAGCGTCGTGGCAAAAACTGGAAGGCTGGCCAATAGCTTCTTGACTCAGACCATCAGGCTGCTGACTAGCCACCACTAGTCAGCTACATAATCCACCCTCCCCCTCTACTCCCCATATTTTCCCTCCACACCTCATCAATGGTCACTTACATTACATGCTGCCCCCTATGGACATTTCTCCCAACATACTTTTACTCTGTCCCCACCCCAACAACACTGTTGCAGTTGTTAATATGTACAGTATATTGTAGGTTTTTGTTTATTATAATTTTGATGGTTTTTATTTCACTTGGCCGCCACACCCCCTCAATGGTCATAGTGCTCATACTCCTCTCCCTAAACAGTCTTGCCACTTGAAATGGAATGGAAGGTCAGGGGGACCTTGAGAAATCCTTTTTAAAGTGGATCTAGAGATGTGCTGTGACTCTAGAGACGCAGCTTTCAAGCCTTTCATTTGAAGCCTCCTTCCATCTGTCACTCCTAATGGATCATACAGAGAGAGCCATCACTACCAGCCCCAAGGTCTACAGCTAAACATATTGCCACGACTAAATGCTAGGTTTCTTTCTGTTATGGTGAGAAAGAAAAATGAAAAGGGGACAAAGCCCAGTGGCTTTACAAAAACAGAGCGGTGAAATTATTCTATAGGTTTAGGATGAACGCAATGGAGAGTCTGTCCTGAATGAATACATAGCCAGCTTAGAAAACAGCTCATCACGATGGGCTGCATGTAGTCAGTTCTCTGCAAAATGCTTTGAATGCTTGGCCTTGGTGTGAGTGTACCATAGAGATAGCTACATCGCAGATATTGGGTATGCTGCCTATAGTAAGTCTACACCCTCTTGAACTTTTAAAATGTCTGTTGCATTATAAAGTGGGATTGAAATAGATTTAATTGTCTTTTTTTTGTTGTAATTTATCTACACAAAATACTCAATGTCAAAGTGAAAACAACATTCTACACATTTTTACACATTAATATACAGTACATTTACTAACTAAAATATAGTCCTTGCATAAGTATTCACCACCTCTGTTTAGGCAAGTCTAAATTAGTTCAGAAGTAGAATTTGGCATAACAAATCACATAATACGTTATATGGACTCACTCTGTGTGAAATAATTGGGGTTGACGTGATTTTGAACGACTACCCCTTCCTTTGTCCCCCATAGAGTCAAGTATTGAATTTCAATCATAGATTCAACTACAAAGACCAGGGAGCTTTTCAATAGCCTCATAATGAAGGGCAGTGATTTGTAAATGGGTAACAATAACAAATATGACATTGAACATACACAACATGGCCAAAGCATGTGGACACCTGCTCATCAAACATCTCATCACAAAAATCATAGGCATTAATATGGAGTTGGTCTCCCCTTTTCAGCTATAACACCCTCCACTATTCTGGGAAGGCTTTCCACTAGATGTAGGAACATTGCTGCGGGGACTTGCTTCCATTCAGCCGCAAGAGCATTAGTGAGGTCGGGCACTGATGTTGGGCGATTAGGCCTGGTTCGCCATCTGTGTTCCAATTCATCCCAAAGGTGTTTGAAGGGGTTGAGGTCAGGGCTCTGTGCAGGCCAGTCAAGTTCTTCCACACCGATCTTGACAAACCATTTCTATATGGACCTCGCTTTGTGAGCAGGGGCATTGTCATGCTGAAACAGGAAAGGGCCTTACCCAAACTGGCAGAAAGTTGGAAGCACGGAATCGTCTAGAATGGCATTGTGTGCTGTAGCATTAAGACTTCAATTCACTGGAACTAAGGGACCTAGCCCGAACCATGGAAAACAGCCTGAGCCCATTATTCCTCATCCACCAAACTTTACAGTTGGTATATGCATTGGGACTGGTAGCCCCTCCTGCTATCCGCCAAACCCAGATTAGTCTGTCAGACTGCCAGATGGTGAAGGGTGATTCATCACTCTAGAGAATTTTTCGACTGCTCAAGAGTCCAATGGAAGCAAGCTTTATTCCACTCCAGACGAAACTTGGCATTGTGCATGATGATCTTAGGCTTGTGTGTGGCTGCTGGGCCATGGAAACTCCTAACGAACAGTTATTGTACTGATTTGGCTTCCAGAGGGAGTTTGGAGCTCGGTAGTGAAAGTTGCAACCGAGGACAGACAATTTTTACTCGCTACGTGCTTCAGCACTCGGTGGTCATGTTCTGTGAGCTTGTGTAGCCTACCACTTCGCGGCTGAGGAGTTGTTGTTGCTAGACGTTTACACTTCACAATAACAACACTTACATTTGACCGGGGCAGCTCAAGCAGGGCAGACATTTGACAAACTTACTTGTTGGATGGTGCCACATTGAAAGTCACTTAGCTCTTCAGTAAGGCCGTTCTACTGCCAATATTTCCTATGGAGATTGCATGGCTGTGTGCTCGACTTTATACACCCGTCAGCAATGGGTGTTGCTGAACTAGCCAAATCCACTAATTTGAAGGGGTGTCCAGATACTTTTGTACATATAGTGTAGGTTCAGCAGTTCCCCTTATTTTATCGGACACTTAATTGTGCCTTTAGATGCCATGCAATTCCATACTCATCTATAAAACAAAAGCAGTTTAGGTCGAAAGAGTTCATATTAACAAAGGAACTAAAGGGACTGGTAGATAGCAATAAAAACTGCACCATAGAGGTAGAGAATACATTAGAATAAAGTAAAAAGAATTGGAGGAACTTAAGAAAGATCAAACATAAAATATAAAGCAAACTGGACGTAATATGGGGGAAAATGCACTAAAGTATTTTTTAATATTCAACATAACAATGCTACCTAAAATAATGTATAATATTCCAATTGACTGATTCAGCAAATTATATTTTGAATGAGGAAACAAGGTACTTTTGTGGAGCTATGCTTAAACAATGTTAATTGTAAGGATTTCTAGCAATAATGTAAAATTAACATCTGTACAGAAAGACTCATGTGAAGGCCAAATTACAGAGGAGGAACTTCTTGATGCAATTAAAGCCTTTAAGTCCGGGAAATCTCCAGGTGAGGTATACCAAACCTTTTTTTATGTACTCAGCGGTCCATTATTAACATTGTTTTAACCACTCCTATGAAAATGGTAGATTATCAGATACTCAAAAATAAGGTCTGATTTCACTATTACTGAAAAAGGACCCAGGTGGTAAACATAAAGATCCAGTCCATTAAAAAAGTTGGAGGCCCCTTAAACTTGAGTGAAGCAAATATTCAAGCAAAATGCATAGAATTAAATGGAATTGTCAGATATTATTCATCCTAATCAGACAGGTTTTTTACATGGACTATACAATGGAGATAATTTAAGACAAGAACTGGAAACAATAGAACAATGAAAAATCTAGGAAACCAGGCCTGGTATTCATAGCTGACTTTAAAAAGGCTTTTGATAAAGTACAACTGGAATTTATATATAAATGACTGGAATATTTCAATTTTTTAGAATCTGTTCTACAATGGGTTAAAGTTATGTATAGAATACTAATTCTGAAAGTATTAAACTATCAAGAGGAGTAAAGCAAGGTTGTCCACTATTGGCATACAGTTTAAGTCAGAAGTTTACATACACCTTAGCCAAATAAATTCACAATTCCTGACATTTAATCCTAGTACAAATTCCCTGTTTTAGGTCAGTTAGAATCACCACTTTATTTTAAGAATGTGAAGTGTCAGAATAATAGTAGAGTGAAGGAATTATTTCAGCTTTTATTTCTTTCATCACATTCCCAATGGGTCAGAAGTTTACATACTGTCACGCCCTGACCTTAGTTATCTTTGTTTTCTTTATTATTTTGGTTAGGTCCGGGTGTTACGAGGGTGGTGTGTGTAGTTTTTGTATTGTCTAGGGGTTTTTGTATGTCATGGGGTTGTTGTATATCTAGGTGTTTATGTATATGGTTGCCTAGATTGGTTCCCAATCAGAGGCAGCTGTTATTCGACCATATTTAGGTAGCCATATTCCTTGGGTATTTTGTGGGTTATTGTCTGTGTAGTTGTCAGCACTCGTGTCTTACAGCTTCACGTTCATTTTGTTGTTTTGTTTGTTTAGTGTTCTTCATGTAAATAAAGAAGAATGTATTCTTATCACGCTGCGCCTTGGTCTCTTAGTTATGACGAACGTGACACATACACTCAATTACTATTTGGTAGCATTGCCTTTAAATTGTTTAACTTGGGTCAAATGTTTCAGGTAGCCTTCCACAAGCTTCCCACAATCAGTTGGGTGAATTTTAGCCCATTTCTCTTGACAGAGCTTGGTGTAACGGAGTCAGGTTTGTAGTCCTCCTTGCTCGCACACGCTTTTTCAGTTCTGCCCACAAATGTTCTATAGGATTGAGGTCAGGGCTTTGTGATGGCCACTCCAATACCTTGACTTTGTTGTCCTTAAGCCATTTTGCCACAACTTTGGAAGTATGTTGGGGGTCATTGTCCATTTGGAAGACCCATTTTAGACCAAGCTTTAACTTCCTGACTGATATCTTGAGATGTTGCTTCAATATATCCACATAATTTTCATTCCTCATGCGGCCATCTATTTTGTGAAGTGCACCAGTCCCTCCTGCAGTAAAGCACCCCCACGACATGATGCTGCCACACGTGTTCTTCACGGTAGGGATGGTGTTCTTCGGCTTGCAAAATTCCCTCTTTTTCCTACAAACTTAACGATGGTCATTATGGCCAAACAGTTCTATTTTTGTTTCATCAGACCAGAGGACATTTCTCGATCTTTGTCCCCATGTGCAGTTGCAAACTGTAGACTGGCTTTTTTATGGAGGTTTTGGAGCAGTGGCTTCTTCCTTGCTGAGCGGCCTTTCAAGTTATGTTGATATAGGACTCGTTTTTACTGTGGATATAGATACTTTTGTACCTGTTTTTCCTCCAGCATCTTCGCAAGGTCCATTGCTGTTGTTCTGGGATTGATTTGGGATTGATTTTCGCACCAAAGTACATTAATATCTAGGAGACAGAGCACGTCTCTTTCCTGAGCGGTATGATTGGTGTGTGGTCCCATGGTGTTTATACTTGCGTACTATTATTTGTACAGATGAACGTGGTACCTTCAGGCGTTTGGAAAATGCTCCCAAGGATGAACCAGGCTTGCGGATGTCTACAATTTTCTTTCTGAAGTCTTGGGTGATTTTCTTTAGATTGTCCCATGATGTCAAGCAATGACTCAAATTATGTCAATTAGCCTATCAGAAGCTTCTAAAGCCATGACATAATTTTCTGGAATCTTCCAAGCTGTTTAAAGACCCAGTCAACTTAGTGTATGTAAACTTCTGACCCACTGGAATTGTGATACAGTGAAATAATCTGTCTGTAAACAATTGTTGAAAACATTACTTGTGTCATGCACAAAGTAGATGTCCTAACCGACTTCCCAAAACTGTAGTTTGTTAACAGGAAATTTGTGGTGGTTGAAAAACAAGTTTTTTTTGTTTGTTTAAAAAAAAAAATGTAAACTCTGTTTATTAAGTTTTACACACACACACACACACACACACACACACACACACACACACACACACACACACACACACACACACACACACACACACACACACACACACACACACACACACACACACACACACACACAGACAAGACACTAAATTCAGATCCAACAATAGTATCAAGGGGTGTAGAAATCCAGGACTTAAAAACAAAAGGTGTCATTGCACGCTGATGATTCATCTTTTCTTTTAAATCCACAACTTGGATCCCTCCACAGGCTCATAGAAGATATAGATGCTTTTCTAAACACTCTGGTTTAAATCAAATGTCGTACAATATTACATATTGGATCAGAAAAAAATACAGCTTTTACATGACCATGTAGTTTACCAATAAAATGGTCTGATGGTGATGTGGACATACTATGTATTCATATGAATGTTATCAAAAATACATAAGCTCTTGCTACCACAAAAATAACATACCTGTCTGTCTTTAGTCATATCAAAGTTCATCTATTTGCTGATGACCCTAACTGTGTGTGTGTGTGTGTGTGTGTGTGTGTATATATATATATATATATATATACAGGGGGAATGGGAACCAGTTGTGCGTAATGACACAAGACAGTCCGGGGATGGTGGTAATGAATCCAGTACAGTGATGCCTAGAAGACCGGTAACAGAGACCTCCGGAGCTGGAGCACCGGGGATCCATGACAGTAACGCTCAACGCGCTGCAAAGGCAGTGGGATGACACCGGCCTCGGGGACGACGACAGGGACACAGTGCGTTGACGGTGAAAATCCCTGTTCAGCGAGGCATCCTGGATGTCCACTGCAAGAACCCAGCACCGCTCCTCTGGGCCGTAGCCCTCCAAGTTGAGGTACTGGAGACGCCCCACCCGACGCCTTGAATCCAGAACTTCACGGGTAGAGTACGCCAGATCTCCCTTAATGTCCAGAGGAAGAGGCGGGGCGTCACTGGGTCCAGCCTCAGCGAGGGAATCAGGCGCCACTGGCCTGAGGAGAGACACATGAAAAGTTGGGTTAATGCGGTAATGAGCAGGGAGTTTCAAAAGATACGTTGCCTCATTAATAAATCTCCTTAGGACTTAAAACGGCCCCACAAACCGCGGGCTCAGCTTCCGGCAGGGCAGACAGAGGGGCAGGTTCCGGGTGGAGAACCAGACCCGGTCACCTGGAGAGAAGACAGGCGCCTCACTGCTGTTGTGGTTGGTCTGTTCCTTGTGCAGTTGCGCAGCCTGCTGAAGACAAGTGTGCGCAGCGTTCCAGTCATCCACTACAGGAGCCTCGGTCTGGCTCGGATGCCAAGGTGCCTGTGACGGGTGATACCCCAACACACGCTGAAAAGATGTGAGGTTAGTGGAGGAGTGGCGTATGAAATTCTGCACGTACTCAGCCCAAAGTAGAAAATCCGTCCACTTCCCCGGAAATCCGTCCACTTCCTGACATTAACACCTCAGGAACCTGCCCATTTCCTGATTGACGCTCTCTACCTGCCATTAGCTTGAGGGCGGTACTCGGAGGTGAGACTGACCGTGGCCCCCAGGCATTCCATGAATGCTTTCCATATGCGTAGGGTGAACTGAGGGCCACGATCTGACACAATGTCCTCCGGGATCCCGTAGTGCCTGAAGACATGCGTAAAAAGAGCCTCCATGGATTGCATGGCCGACGTGAGCCAGGCAGAGGAAGGAGGCGTTCCCCGGGGAGGGGGAAAAGTCAGTGACAAAGTCACTGCCCGCGGTTTGTGGGGCCGTTGAGACCAGGGTCATTGTGGAACCGGCAGGGGAAGGAGCTTTCCATAAGGGAGGTGTCTGGGTGTGTCTGGGTGTCTTAGACTGGGCACAGATGGAGCAGGAAGAGACATAAACCCGGACATCCCTCGCCAAGGTGGGCCACCAGTACTTCTCTGTCACGCAGGCGATGGTACGACCTGTCCCAGGATGACCCTACATAAGCAAGGAGGCGTTCCCTCACACCCGTGGGCGGTTCTCCGGGCACTGTGCAGGTGCTGGTTCGGTACACAGGGTATGGGTTCGGTATACTGCCGTGTCTTGGCGTCCATGTCCCACACCACTGCCGCGATGATACGGGCTGATGGGTGTCTCCTCTCCCTCCCTCTCCTCTGCATCATAGAGGCAAGACAGGGCATCCACCTTCGTGTTCTTTGAGCCTGGCCTAAAAGAAAGTGTGAATTGGAACCTGGCGAAGAATAGAGCCCAACTGGCCTGTGTCATGTCTTTACTATCATTAAATTGAAGACTTAGTTTTTATCAAAGATTCTCTGTAATTAGTATTACACGATCAAACTGATTAATCATGCAACTGTAATTAACTAGGAAGTCGGGGCACCAAGGAAAATATTCAGATTACAAAGTTATAATTTCCTAATAACTTTTCAGATATTTTATATCTGATCAATTAGTCTTCAAATTAATTAATTATTTACTTTACCTCACGTTAGACTCATTCCAAACGTTGTGAATTGTTGAGTCATCCATACATCAATTGCCTTAAATCATTTATTTACTAAGTAATTCACAGAAATGCATAAACAAACAGATAGTTACAAGGAAATGATAAGGGAGTTTCCCTAGTGGGATAAACCGGTATCGCGGATTGGTGGACAAAATGGGAAGTGGGGGTCAACGGCGATGAGACACTACAAAGTTGATAATTATAACAATTGAAACGCTAATCCTTTGCACATGAACGCTCACTCATTCGGGAACAATTGCAATCAACATACAGTGGGGAGAACAAGTATTTGATACAGTGCCGATTTTGCAGGTTTTCCTACTTACAAAGCATGTAGAGGTCTGTAATTTTTATCGTAGGAACACTTCAACTGTGAGAGACAGAATCTAAAACAAAAATCCAGAAAATCACATTGTATGATTTTTAAGTAATTAATTTGCATTTTATTGCATGACATAATTATTATATATATTTATGCTCAGTGTGTCGTCGGGATCTTTGTTGAAAAGTTCTGTTGGAGAGTTTTCATCCTCTCTCTCTTTCTCTCTCTCTCTCTGTCGTGGTTAGAGTGGACTGTTCAGAGTGACATTCATTCATGTTGTAGAATGGATGTTTCGGCGGTTGTCGTTCTTCGAGTTCAATGATACCGAATTCATAGCTGCAGACTAGTAATTAATATCAAAGACTTGTTCTTATTCTGTCGGTATCGATAGTCTAAGAGTTTAACCATGTGGTATGGTTAAAAGATACAGCAATGGTCTGCAACCTTTGTCCTTTCATGATTGAGAGAAACATGACCTAGTGAGAATTTCTCAAAGTTGGGTTTTATTCAGGAGTTGCAGAAAAGGGCCTGTCCCAGGATGTCCGACCCTACCTGGGCTCATGGGCGGTCCTCTGATTTAGTTAAACTCAAAAGGGAATTGGAGTTTCCTTCATTAAACAATCCAAACTCACATTACACAATTTTACAAACAGTATCATCCTCACTCATTCATATTATACAACAATTAGATGTAAACCTCATATCTGAGGCTATTATATAAACAGCGTTATGGTAATGTGGCCGCACCGTCTCCCTTGAGTTTTACAAACTTGTAACAAACGGACCAGTTTGTAGCTGGATTCTTCACCGATCTTTTATACCTTCTCCGGAACATAAATGTTGTTCCGACCTCAAGTTCTGTGAGGTGGAAGAAATCCCTTTGTTCTCTATGAAACTTCACTCTGTCTCTATACTGTGTCCATGAGTAGACAATCTCTTCCTGGACTTTACGACTTCTCTGACCACAGCAGCCAAGTTGTAGGAGGCAGGGAGAGGGGAATGGGGCTTGCTGTACCCAAAGAGGGCATGACACCTGTCTTGGGTTTAGCCTCTTCGCTGCCCTGATGTACTCCAGGTTCCTGTGGTCCGTCCACACGAAAGGGTGTTTGGACCGGTGTTTTGACCCCTCCAGCCAGTGCCGCCCTGCCTTCAGAGTCTTCTTAACCGCTAAGAGTTCCCGGTCCCCTACGATGGTTTGGAACTCCAGAGCGAACTCCGTGGCGGTCCTAGCTCACTGGCGCTCGCCCTCCCCTCGACCCTCCTCCGGATGATCAAACACAGAGCGGAAAATGAGGGTGAAGCCCTCATAGCACTCAACCTTGGGTCCGCCCATTTTCCAGACCGCAGCACTCAGTCCAGGGCCCGTCCGGTCAGTGTCGAGATGACGGTGGCAACCCTGTCTCTCTTGGAGAGGATACACTTCACTCAGTGTAGATGTAGGGGAGGAGACAGGTTAAAGAAGGATTTTTAAGTCTTGAGACATGAATTGTGCATGTGTGCTGTTCAGAGGGTGAATGGGCAAGACAAAAGATTTAAGTGCCTTTGAACGGGGTATGGTAGTAGGTGCCAGGTGTACCGGTTGGTGTCAAGAACAGCAACGCTGCCGTTTATTTTTACGCTCAACAGTTTTCCTTCTGTATCAAGAATGGTCCACCACCACCACATCCAGGCAACTTGACTGTGGGAAACATTGGTGTCAACATGGGCCAGCATCCCTGTAGAAAGATTTCGACACCTTATATAGACCATGCCCCGATGGGGGGGGGGAATTAGGAAGATGCTGATATTTGCTATACTCTATGTTCCCATGTTAGCTTTATTCAAGCTTGGTTGATTTACATCATTGCATTGGTTGTTTAGGTCTTTAGGAAGAAAATAAGCAGAATTTAGTCTATTTTCTTTTCATAGTTGAGCAGAGACACATTATTCCCTGGTGTGGTCGGCCATTCCATTCATGAACCTGCATGCATAATACATTCTCATGATAAATAATGTATTGTTATTCTTGTAGCAGAAATCACAGTTTAATTTAGATTATTCTCAGGCCAGAGACTCATTCATGAATTAACCACTGTGGCCTCATTAGAATTGGTGTGAAAATCAATGACTTTTACACTGACTTCTTCTGATCCAAATAATGTCTTTAAATTTCATCAACACAAAACGTACCAGTCAAAAGTTTGGACACACCTACTCACTCAAGGGTTTTACTTTATTTGTACTGTTTTCTACATTGCAGAATAATGGTGACGACATCAAAACTATGAAATAACACATATGGAATCATGTAGTAACCAAAACCAGCTTCATATAGTAGTCACCTGGAATGCATTTCAACTAAAAGGTGTGCCTTGTTAAAAGTTCATTTGTGTCATTTCTTTCTTATGCATTTGAGCCAATCAGTTGTGTTGTGACAAGGTAGAAGTGGTATACAGAAGATAGCCCAATTTGGTAAAAGACTGTGACAGAAATGTTTGTTTGTGCTTTTCTTCTAACTCATTTCTGTGTTCTATTGATGTGCTGTTCTATAAACCAATTTCTGTGTTCATGCAAGTGGCTGACTGAACAAATCTTCACTATCAGTAGCTGCAATTTGGCAGTACTGATTGAGATGTGTACTATGGTGCATTGAGTTGGTTGGAACCTCTCCAGGAGACACATCATCTGCGAACAATTGAGGGACGGCAACTGATTTCAGTAAGTACATTTTAATCAATCTATATATTTTAAAAAACGTTTTAATTAAATTATTCATCTATATAACCAATCAAATTTAACATAAAAGGAGTGTACCACTAGGCTAGAAAATAACACAAGGTGTTTTGGAATACGGGGTGTTATTTGCATACTGTATATGGGAAGCGGCAAGACTATAGAGCCTATAGAGACCATAGCATTAATGATTATATAAACTATTGATACTATGATGCTGAGGGACTGTAGATGCTGAGGGACTATAGATGCTGTTGGGACCATATATGCTATAACTATAGGGACTATGGATACTATTGGGTCTATTGATGCTCAGGGACTACAGATGCTCAGGGACCATGTATACTGTCGAGGCTATGGCGACTGTAGAGACTATAGAGGAACCACTGAAGATACATATGACGTGGAAGAAGGCTAAATCTAGTTTTAGAGAGAAGACTAGAGCGAGGGCAAGTAACGGTACCATGCCCCGCTGACAGCTGTCTGTAGGCATTTATGAGAGAAATGTCTAAAGTGCACGCCATGCTATTTTATATGTATAGTGAAGATACATGTGGTGCATAGGAGGTAATGACAGAGGATTGTTGAAGATGCACATGGGGTAATAAGGGAGATTACCGAGTGTGTTTGGGAATAGTACTAAGTGAAGGTGAAAGTTGTGTACGGTTGTGTGAGTGTGGAAAGGACGTGTTAAGCTGATTGAAATTTGGATAATAAGCTGATTGATTGAAATGTGGGTGATAAGCTGACTGGAATTTGGATGATAAGCTGATTGAAATGTGGATATTAGGCTGACTGTACAGAGTGAATGAGAGTTGTCAAGGGACTATCTCACGTGTCAAGGAGGTGAATGAATGCCCTAACCAGTTCTGTGAGCTTAGTTTTTCGCTCTGTAATGTTATCTCGGGGTCTGTCCAACATCGCCGTTGGATCTACAGGTGGATTTTCATGTATAAAGTTATTATTTATGGAGATATGAAAGTTGCTAGATATAAAGTAACATAATTTATGTATAATGGGTTATTATGATCTGATGAAGTAAGAATAGAAAAATTATAATTTACAATTAGCACACCCACATGTAGACGTATGTAAGTGGAGTAAAAAGTATTCTGTTCAGAGTGGTCCTTTATGGATAATTTGCATGATAAAGTTAAAGAACTGTACGGGTTTGACGTACCCCTAACCAATAGAACTAACGATTGCTTAGAATATTTCCTGCACCCTGGTAATGAATTTTGAAATAAGTCCATACCCAGTTAAATAGAACAAATGAATGTTGAACATGATTTTCTGTTAACTAAACTTAAAAGGCCACAATTTATTGTACTCCCGATGGAGATTTCGTTGATATCCCAAATGACGTTCTAAACCAATTCGTGAGTAGGCAAAATGGACACTGCATCTGTTTCCCTGTTGTCTCAGTTGCCAGACTTACTATGGACGGAGCACAACATCTACTGGGGACTAAGACAGTGCCAACCCAGTTAATGCATATGTAATGATCGCCGCTGGTAGAGAGGAGAAACAGGTACAGGGAATGAACATTTAATTATCAACGGACGTGGGACAGGACAGCGGCTGGACAAGAACACATAACGACATTAATGCAGACACAGGGAACAAACGGGGGGAGCGGACAGTTATAGACGGGGCAATCAACAAAGGTCAGTAGTCCTTGTGAGTCCAATGAGCGCTGCTGCGCATAATGATGGTGACAGGTGTGTGTAATGAAGGGCAGCCTGGCACCCTCGAGCGCCAGAGAGGGAGAGCGGGAGCAGGCGTGATAACATATTGATCCCTCCCAAGCATTACATACGAATCTTAAAATAATATGCTTTTAATAAATATTGAAGCAGAAAGTGAATATCCAACAGAGATTGGTAATAAAAATATAGTAACTTTTTGAAGGTATACTAAAATGAAAACAATGCCTTCCAATGTGGATAAAGTCATCATGTTTGTTTTGTTTTAAACCTTGCAATAGGGGGAAAGCAGAACATTGTTTGAGAGTGATCAGTGTGTATTAGGAATAGTGATTGAGAATGTTTTTTTCTACTGGAAAGAGAAGGGTTTTAGTTGAAGGAAACAGATTATGGAGACTTGTGAAAGTAACAGAGTGAATGGTAATTGGCTTTCAGACAGCAATCCAATAATGCAATATTTTCATAATTTGAAGGAGTAAGGTTTGAGAGAGGGATTGAGACTGATACTAAATTAGAGGCTGCTCACTCTTCAAGGCCTGATCCACTGCTCTTTTGTTTAAGTCATCTGTTGTTTTGGTTAGAGAACCTTCCTGTGGAACAATAGATAGCCGCCAGTACACACTGAACTCAAACAGCCTGTGTGAGACACAGTGGGGAAATTTGGGGTAGTTTGTACATAATTTTATTTCAATGCAACAGGTCAAAAAGATTAACAATTCTGCTAAGACCTTCAAAAAGTTGGTGCTTGCTCATCAGCTCAGTGTTCCACATAATGTAAACAGGTTAAGAGTTTAGATGACCTTACACCTCAACTTGTTAAAAGAAAACAACCTAAAATCATTACTCATTGTCTGTATCTACAAGGGGAAAATGGGGGCTCATTCAGCGTTGGAAGTTTCACCATCCTCTGGAGGAGCAGAACACATGATTGCTGCTGAAGTCTTATCCTCCAGAGTGGCACAGATCGCCTTACAGCATGTTAATAACATTACACAGGAAAGAGAGAGAGAACACATTATAACAGTTTCACACCAACCTTGATAAGAATGAGAATGGGGCAAGGTTAGCCCAAGCTACAATCTAGTGGCTCTCTTCAGATTTGTAGGTCACAGCTCTGACTCTAGAAGCCTTTCCAAATAATAATTAACTATTGATAATTTACCCAACCCAAATTTAGAAAGACAGAACCAACATGAAGCACAAAGGACTATCACTTTAATTTAATACCCTATCTTTGGTAATGACAAATGATGTCTATTCTTAGTCTAAATTACAATACATTACGCAGTGTGCAGACGTCCACAATCAACCTGATACCCCAAATAAACAATTTTGAAAAAGCCTCAATCAATTACGGGCACATTTGTCCACAACCCTCCTGTCCCATGTACCCCCGTCCCCGGCACTTATCCTTCCTTTCCTGGCGTTTCTTCACGCTTCATGTTCTTCTTCAGATAGTGTTTCAGTTTGTCCTTTTAATGGCACATGTTCAAAGTGGATGGCCCTTGATAATGTCTCTCCCATTACAGTCCATTATGTCTTTGTCCATTTTCCCAACCAGTACACCAGCAGCATGACAGTAGTTTGGACTGGATCTCTCTCCATGTTCACTCCACATGGACCAATGTCGCACTCCTGAGAGAAAAAGCATGAGAGAAAAGGCAGTTGATAGCTTCGACTGGATGCTGTTTACAGGTTGCTGGCTCGGACTCAGGTCTCATGGTAGAAGTGGTGAAGGACCATACTGAACTGCCATTTTTGACATTTTCGTCCGGTTAGAGGGGGTGTTGAGGTTCACACTGTTTTCGGCCGACTTATCTTCCATGCATCTAGATACCATCTGTGAACACATTCGCCATAGCCTAGAGAGAGGACAGACCATAACAACAGTTTAGTTCAGAAGAACAACACACAGTTGAACCCTATTATCTTAGAGATCTCACTACAGAGTTACAGATCAGGGAGTCAGAGGGCTAATCTTTAGGCCCAACCATCCAGCAGACCCAATCTGCCGAGATTTGTTATTGAAGCAAGACAAAAACAAAGAAATTAAAAGAAAACAATAGCAATACACATATCACTTGAGGTGGGGAAAACTTTAAAAAAAAATTGGAGTAACTGTCATTACCAACATCTCCTTTTCCTTTTACAGGCAGGCATGTGAATAAAATCGAATATCATGTTTACCAAAAGGGCCAGGGGACCGGAAATTCCGCCTTTGGACACATCGTGATACATATGTCCGGGAAAAAACAATACCACCTGTTAAATCAAAAATAAGCCAATTAGAATAACAAATGCAATTATCTTTTGATAATTCTTAGTACTTAGTTTTCACTATGCTACATTTTAATCAGTGCTAAACATTCCTAATCATTAATCGAGTTTACTGCATCTTGGGCATGTCACGATCTGACCTTTATTCCTTTGTTTTGTCTTTATTTAGTGTGGTCAGGGTGTGAGTTGGGGTGGGCAGTCTATGTTCGTTTTTCTATATTTTCTATTTCTGTGTTTGGCCTGATATGGTTCTCAATCAGAGGCAGCTGTCTATCGTTGTCCCTGATTGAGAACCATAATTAGGTAGCCCGTTTTCCTTTGTGTTTTGTGGGTGGCAGGAGGAGCAGCGCTATAAGGAGGAATGGACATGGGAGGACGTTTTGGACGGCAAGGGTTGCTACACATGGGAGGAGATCCTGGCTGGAAGGGATCGCCTCCCATGGGAACAGGTGGAGGCAGCTAGGAGAGCAGAGGCAGCCGGAGAGAGAGGCAGCCGGAGAGAGGAGCCAGCGATACGAGGGAACACGGCTGGCAAGGAAGCCCGAGAGGCAGCCCCAACAATTTCTTGGGGGGGCACACAGGGAGTGTGGCTAAGGCAGGTAGGAGACCTGCGCCAACTCCCCATGCTTACCTGAGAGCGAGAGGGACCGGGCAGGCACCGTGTTATGTGGCGGCGTGTGCATAGCCCGGTGCGGTACATTCCAGCTCCTCGTATCGGCCGGGCTAGAGTGGGCATCGAGCCAGGTGCCATGAAGTCGGCTCTACGCATCTGGTCTCCAGTGCGTCACCTCGGGCCGACATACATGGCACCAGCCTTACTCATGGTGTCCCCGGTTTGCCAGCACAGCCCAGTGCGGGCTATTCCACGTCGCCGCACTGGCCTGGCTACGGGGAGCATTCAACCAGGTAAGGTTGGGCAGGCTCGGTGCTCAAGAGTTCCAGTGCGCCTGCACGGTCCGGTATATCCAGTGCCCCCTCCACGCACCAGCCCTCTGGTGGCAGCCCCCCGCACCAGGCTGTCTCTCCGTCTTCTGCCTACAGATGCTCCCGTCTGTCCAGCGCTGCCAGAGCCTTCCTCCTGTCCTGAGCTGCTAGAGTCTCCCAGTCTGTCCTGAGCTGCTAGAGTCTCCCGTCTGTCCTGAGCCGTCAGAGCCGCCAGTCTGTCCTGAGCCGTCAGTCAGCCAGGAGCTGCCAGAGCGATCAGTCAGCCAGGACCTGCCAGAGCCGTCAGTCAGCCAGGACCTGCCAGAGCCGTCAGTCAGCCAGGACCTGCCAGAGCCGTCAGTAGGCCAGGACCTGCCAGAGCCATCAGTAGGCCAGGACCTGCCAGAGCCGTCAGCCAGCCAGGACCTGCCAGGGCCGTCAGCCAGCCAGGAGCTGCCAGGAGCCATCAGCCAGCCAGGAGCTGCCAGAGCCACCTGTCACGTCGGCGATGCCGGAATTGCCCTTCACTCCGGAGCTGCAGGAGCCTCCCGCCTGTCCGGCGCTGCCGGAGTCTCCCGTCCGTTCGGGACCCGTGGCGTGGGTCAGTCCAAGGTCGGCGGCGAGGGTCGCCGCTCTAAAGAGGTCACGGAGGCGGGCTAAGAGGCGCACTAAAACTATGGTAAAGTGGAGTCCATGTCCCGCGCCAGAGCCGCCACCGCGGACAGATGCCTACCCAGGCCCTCCCCTATAGGTTCAGGTTTTGCGGCCGGAGTCCGCACCTTTGGGGATGGGTACTGTCACGTTCTGACCTTTATTCCTTTGTTTTTTCTTTATTTAGTGTGGTCAGGGCGTGAGTTGGGATGGGCAGTCTGTTAGTTTTTATATTTCTGAGTTTGACCTGATATGGTTCTCAATCAGAGGCAGCTGTCTATCGTCCCTGATTGAGAACCATATTTAGGTAGCCTGTTTTCCTTTGTGTTTTGTGGGTGGTTATTTTCTGTCTTTGTGTTATGTGTGTATGTCACCAAACAGGACTGTTTTGTTTTGTTTGTTCATTTTGTTATTTTTGTATTGATTCAGTGTTCAGCGCTTTCTTTGATTAAAATTATGAACACTTACTACGCTGCGCTTTGGTCCTCCTCTCTTTCTCCCGAAGACTATCATTACAGGGCAGCAAGTCTTAATAAACCCATGCATATACAGAATTATACTTCAGACACATTTATACTTCAGGCATATCAGATGATACGGTGTCCCGTAAAGCTAAAATTGGGCTCCTTCTAAAGTAAGCACTTCTCTTGTAACCTTAAACAACTGCGTTTTATATTTTGACTAGTTTGACGTCCCAGGGACAGTCAGTGAAAAACATTGGTCAATGGAACCCGTTTGTGGTAAGAGATATGGAAACAATGGTCAACAGATCGCTTGTGTATGTGTGTGCATTTTTGATACTCCCTCCCATTAATAGAAGCATCTTTATTATGATTATAGTATTACCATATTAAGTGGATTGTACAACCCAGAATGAAGGGTTTTCATGTTGTTAATTTCCCTATAGAATATTTTGATATGGAAGCTAAATGCTTACATTAAAATGTAATGATTATTATCACACGTGATAAGAGGATGGAATGTAATGAAAATGTTCATGTCTGTGCTTTTTTCTCATAACTAATTTCTGTGTTCTACTCATGTGCTGTTCTATAAACCAATTTCTGTGTTCATGAAAGCTGACTGAACAAATCTTCACTATCAGTAGCTGCAATTAGCTGCAATTTTGCAATATGCCCAGACGTTGTTTTGAGAAACGAAAGATCTCAGTTTCAAGGTCTCAGCTTAGAGAGAAGAAGCGTGAGGTATTGGTCTGTCATATGTTATGAAACAGTATGGGTTGGTCACATGGATGAAACACAATGGCCGATGATTAATTAATTATGCTAAATCGTGCAAATATAACTTGTCTGTGTATAGCCATATACTGTATAAGATATCTGACTGCCCAGGCAGATCTCTTGATTGACATGTTTACTACGATGCATTGAGTTGCACCAACAAGACCAAGTCCATATTCTGGCAAGAACAGCTCAAATAAGCAAAGACAAACAACAGCCCATCATTACTTTAAAACATAAAGGTCAAGCAATCCGTAAAATTTCAAGAACTTTGAAAGTTTCTTCAAGTGCAGTTGCAAAAACCATCAAGCGCTATGATGAAACTGGCTCTTTTGAGGACCGCCACAGTGAAGGAAAACCCAGAGTTACCTCTGCTGCAGAGGATAAGTTCGTTGGAGTTACCAGCCTCAGAAATTGTAGTCCAAATAAATGCTTAAGAGATCAAGTAACAGACTCATCTCAACATCAACTGTTCAGAAGAGACTGCGTGAATCAGGTCTTCATGTTCGAATTACTGCAAAGAAACCACTACTAAAGGACACCAATAAGAAGAAGAGACTTGCTTGGGCCAAGAAACACAAGCAAATGGACATTAGACCGGTGGAAATCTGTCCTTTGGTCTGATGAGTCCAAATTTGAGATTTTGGTTCCTACCACTGTGTCTATGTGAGACGCAGAGTAGGTGAATGGATGATTTCTGCATGTGTGTTTCCCACCATGAAGCTTGGAGGAAGAGGTGTACTTTTGTGGGGGTGCTTTGCTGGTGACACTGTCTGATTTATTTAGAATTCAAGGCACACTTAACCAGTATGGCTACCACAGTATTCTGCAGTGATACGCCATCCCATCAGGTTTGGGCTTAGTGGGACTAGCATTTTTTTTCAACAGGACAATAAACCAACACACCTCCAGGCTGTGTAAGGGCTAAAATTACCCGACCTCCACAATTACCCGACCTCAACCCAATTGAAATGGTTTGGGATGAGTTGGAGCGCAGAGTGAAGGAAAAACAGCCAACAAGTGCTCAGCGTATGTGGGAACTCCTTCAAGACTGTTGGAAAAGCATTCCAGGTGAAGCTGGTTGAGAGAATGCAAAGTGTGCAAAGCTGTCATCAAGAAAAAGGGTGGATACTTTGAAGAATCTAAAATTAAAAAAATATTGTTTAACACTTTGCTTAGTTCATGATTCCATATGTGTTATTTCATAGTCTGGATGTCTTCACTATTATTCTACAATGTAGAAAATAGTAAAATAAAGAAAAACCCTTGAATGAGTAGTCGTGTCAACTTTTGACTGGTACTGAACATGCATGCATCCATATGGATACACACAAGCACGTGCACACACATACACTACGTCTGCCAGATCCCGTTCCTTTCTTGGCTGATCAAAAGAAAGCGGATGTCAATCAAATACATGTCCCCCAATCTGGACCTCTTGCCTTTCACTGCAACACCAGTTCTCCACTCCTCACTCTGTCTGACATCATGTGAATACTCTGATGCTGTGCCTTCTTTTCTCTGATATGCCACTGCGGACAGCTGTTGGATCTTATGGGTTCTACAGTTGACCAGAGTATTTGACCTGATAGTGTCTACCAACCCTTACAAAAATGATGTTCATAATGTATTCACATAAGTTAGATTTGTTTTTACAGTTTTTTCTGTAATGTCCTGATCTCCCAATATTCTACAAAACCTAACTTCTGTCCTGTCCGGAACTCTACTGTTAATTTTATCTCACATTCCACCAGATTATCGTATATAAGTGTTGTTGCTGCAATGTTGTACCTGGTGCTGGGTGTTGGTGGAGTTGTCTGTAGGAGCTGATTGTGGACTACAAGAGAACGAGATGAGAGCAAGCCCCAATCCACATTGACAGGGCAGTATTGGAGCAGGTTAATTATTTTTTCTTGACAGAGTGGAACTTCTTAATTAGTAGTCTCTCTCGCTGTGCATGCTGGGAGTGTTTGGTAGTTGAGAGGTGGTTTTCTTGCTAGCTTAGGCTGGGCCTTTGTCAGGCTCAAGATGGTGCTGTAGTTGAGGCTGGGCCTAGTCAGGGTATAGATGGTGGTGTAGCTGAGGCTGGGTCTAGTCATGTTATGCTAGGGGATGAGGAGAGTATAGTGGGGAAGTGTAAGAGACTAGGAGGTGAGGAGGAGGGTGTCAAGAGGAAAAAGAAGGAGAATAAAGGAGGTGGGAGGGAAGAGGCTGGGGTGGTCAAAGGCACCAAGGAACCTTTGCCTGGTGCTGTGGAGGAGACCCTGTCCAAAGAGGAAGGTGAGTCTGAGGAAAAGGATGATGAGGCTTTTTTTTCAGACTCCTCCTCAATGGTTCCGGAGCTGACAGCCAGTCAAGCAGAGGGATCAACGTACACAGTGAGGGAACTGACAAGGTTCCTGAATGAGACCAAGGAGAAAAAAGTAGATATTGAAGCTTTTTTTTCCCGATCCGAGAAAGTTTATAAGATCAGTACAACATGCTATGAAAATGAGGGGCATGGTGTCCTCTCACCCAGGAAACGGTTTAGGTTGAGGAAGTGAGTCACAACCATGCGTAAAGGTCTACCTTCAGACACTGTTTAGATTAATAGTTTTTTTCTGGCACTGGGGCTTTTTTTAGATTTGTTATTGGTCTCTTTCTTTGCTGGCTTTTCTACCACTTATGGAGACTATTTGGATAGGCTCGCTTAATATAAATGGCGACGGAGATGTGGGAAAGAGGATTGTGTTGGATGAATATGTAAAACAAAACAAAGTACAGGTGTTGTTTCTGCAGGAGCCGCATAGTGATGTGGCGAATGAAGTCGATTGAGGGCTCTGGTGGACAGGGACAAGTGTGTTGATCCATGGGACAAATTTTAGTGTAGGGCTGGCAATCTTTTTTTTGTTACTGGATCTGTCTGTACAAATGTGCTCCTCCAAATGAGGTGTGTATGGGTAGGCTGCTTGTAGCAAAAGCAGAAATTAACAACCTGGGTTGTGTCTTCATAAATGTGTGTGAGACAAACACAGGGAGAGAGGGGGTTCTATTTGGGTGTCTTAGACAGGAACTCTCACAGGTAGCGCCTGATGAGACGCTGGTGGTCGGCGGGGACTGGAACTGTACAATGGATTTTACGAAAGGCAGAAGTGGGGAGGAGCCTCATTCAGGGTCAGTGGGAGTGTTAAGGGACATCCTTAATCAGTTCAACCTAGTGGATGTTTGGAGAACTAGACATCCCGACACAAGACAGTATACATGGGTGAAGGTCTTTGGGGCTAGGGTGAGTGCAGCCCAACTTGAACGTTTTTACTTGTCCAGGAATCAGAGCAATAGGCTGTTGGGGAATTGTTTCGGATCACCACATAACCATGGCTCGGCTGTCTATTTCACCAGGGCCTTGGCATGCATCCTTTTGGAAGTTTAATGTAAAGATGCCACTTTTTGCTCAGGTTACCAGATTTTGGGGGAAAGGTGGGGGCAGCAAAGAGAGGAGTATGAGTCTGAGTCAATGGTGGGATGTGGGGAAAGTCCAAATTCGCCTTTTCTGTCAATAGCATACAGCTCTCTCATCCTCAGAGGCTAGGAGAGTATTGGGGAACTCAAGCGTAGTTTTAGTTAGATGGAAGTAGAGATGGTGGGGCAATGTTAATTTATCTGAATTACGTAGGGACCTGGGCAGTTTTTTCCAGGTTAAAGCAAAGGGAGCACTTGTAAGAGCTAGGTTCTCCATGCTCAAGGAGATGGATGCTCCCAGCTCCTCCTCCTACGGCTGTCTGATGGGCGGATGACCTCTGTGATGGGGAGATGCGGGCGTGGACTGTGGAGTTTTATACTGAGTTGTATAGGGCAGAACTGTGTGATCCTATGTGTGCTCAGGTTTGTTTGCAGAAATCCCTAAGCTCTCGCTGGCACAGAGGAATGAAATGGACAGTCCTCTGTTGTCCCATGAACTGGCAGAGGCCGTAACCCAGATGTTCCCCGGCCCTGCACCAGGGGTCGATGGACTCCCAGTGTATTTTTATAAAAAAATCTGGGGAATAATTGGACTGGGCTTCTTTAGTGTGTTGTGTGAATGTGTTGGGGTAGGAGAGTTGTCGATGAGCTGCCGTTGGGCGGCTCTGACTCTCCTGCCCAAAAAAGGGGACTTGTGTGAACTTAAGAATTGGAGGCCTGTGGTATTGCTCTATGTGGACCACAACATATTTTCCAACGTCCTCTCTAACAGACTGAAGTCCCATCTGGACTCTATGGTACACAAGGGCCAGACATATTGTGTAAGGGATGCTCAATCGTAGACAACTTGTTCTTAATCAGGGACATGTTGGACTTGTTTGAGGTTCTAATTTGAACTTTGGACTGGTTTCTCTAGATCAAGAGAAGGCATTTTATGAAGTGGGCCATGAGTATCTGTTTAGTGTGATGTTTGGGATGGGGAAAGTTTTTGGCCTGTGTGATGTTGTATGCTGGAGCATCATGTATGGTCAAGGTGGGAGGAGGGCTCAGTAGGCCAGTCTGGGTGAGGCGGGGCATTAGACAAGGATGCCCTCTATCGGGGTAGTTATACACTAGCCATTGAGCCTTTTTGGGGCTGATACGCAGGAGACTGCAGGGAATATGCTGGACAGGCATGGTTGTGTTGACAGGCATAGCAATGTAGGTGATGTATGCTGATGACGTTTCTGTGATGGTCAGGGATGGGCAGGATATGCAGGCACTAGAGAATAGTCTGAAGGTAAACGAGGGATCTTTGTCAGCTAAGGTGAACTAGGGCAAGAGCAAAGCTCTTATGTGGGGCATGGAGGGATAGGGCCCCCCCTCTGCTTCCAAGGGTTTTGCAGTGGCGTCTTAAAATGTTCTGGGTGTACCTGGGCTCGGAGAGGTGGGTCAGGAAGAACTGGGAAGGGCTGTCACAGGCAGTGATGTCAAGACTGGCCAGGTGGAGGTGGTTCCTGTCCCAATTGTTATATAGAGGCTGGGTGCTGATAATCAACAACCCCGCTGGCATCTTCCCTGTGGCATAAACTGGTTGTCCTCAAGTGTGGAGATGTTTCAGGAGATAATATGTGTTGGGGGGTGGCTGTCTGTACAGATGAGGAAGATGAGTTGGATATACAGTTGTAGAAGTGGTGAGGTTTTGGTTATATTTTGGTGTTTTGTTTAAATTGGGGGTGGGGGTGGTGAGGTTTTAATGAAATGAGAATGTTTTATTAAAGAAAGACAACTACTACTTAATAGTAGTCTCTCTCTCTCTCTCTCTACACTGCCCACTTTCCTCATTACAGGAGTATTCGATAAGGAAGCCATGTGTCTGGCTGTGAAGGTTGTGATGTAACCAACTGGTGTCGTCTCTGTCTTCTCTTGGCTTTATGGAGGCAGGAGCAGGGAAGGGGGGGTGGCCTGCTCTGTATTCTGTAGGCCCTACAAGGCAGGATACATTTGGTCCTGTTTCATTCCAGTGGAGCAGTGTGGGATGGGGGATTGAAACACCAGCCCAGAAGCACTGGCGGTTCATACACCTGCCCATAGGCACTGTATGGCCAAGGCAACTGTACAGTAGCCAAATTACACTGGATAGAGTGTGGTGTATTATGATATAGGTTCATCAGCTTGTAGTAGAAGGTGATGATAAACCATTTGCAGGTTGTCATTAGTTATTCATACAGTAGTGTTGTTTTTAATCCTAGAGGTCCACGAAGCTTCCAGGAATTGTTGTATTTGTGATTTGCATGAGTTTCACTGCACAGGGTAGGATTGTCTCTCTCCAGTTCAGGTTTGGGTTAATGCACTACTTCTGAAGGTGCAGAGGCTCCTTTTGTCCGTTTGTCTTTTCCATTTTGTTACTGTAAGAGTAAGTACATAGTAACAGAATCCTTCCTCTGTGGCACATTAAGTTCAACCATGCAGACGAACCTAGTTTGTAGTGTTTCACAGGTTGTAAAAGCCAAGCTTTTGCACAGTTATATATACTTAAAAAGAAAAACTTGATCACTCTGAAACTGTTTTTATTTTCTCTCCCTGAAATATTCATCTAATTTGATTTTTTAATTTTACCTTTATTTAGCAAGTCAGTTAAGAACAAATTCTTATTTTCAATGACGGCCTAGGAACAGTGGGTTAACTGCCTGTTCAGGGGCAGAACGCCAGGTTTGTACCTTGTCAGCTCAGGGGTTTGAACTTGCAACCTTCCTGTTACTAGTCCAACGCTCTAACCACTAGGCTACTCTGCCGCCCAGGATGAATGTAGTAGTTTTTGTTCCTTTCCGAAAGTGACAGTGGCAATGGTGTTATGTTCAGAAGAGGAAATAAGGATAGAGGAATACAAAGTAGAGTTTTTTCCACTAGTATTCATTTGAATAGCTGACAACTTCAGGGCTACAGCACGGGCATGTCAATGGGATGACTGTATTATTGATAGACCTGTCAGAACTGGTTTAGGTGATGTTGTGAATCTTGTTTTCCTGCTGTGACCCCCTTTGCCTACTGACTTTGGGGGTACAGTAAAGTTAAAGCAAACACAGAGATTGCAATGATATTAGTGCTTTGAAGATGGGTGTTTTTCTTTGGTGGATGGGGTGAGAATGAGTATACAGTACATTGTGAAGCATACTGTAGTCAAGTGCTATGGAAACACCATCCATTGATATCTAAGCAATTCATTATGCCCCAATCTATGGATTTCGCATGACTGGGCAGGGGTGCAGCCATGGGTGGGCGTGGGAGGGCATAGGTGGACATTCCTGCAGTCGGCATGCCAATCACACGCTCCATCAAAACTTGAGTCATCTGTGGCATTGTGTTGTGAGAGAAAATTGCACATTTTAGAGTGGCCCTTTGTCCCCCGCACAAGGTGCACCTGTGTAATGATCATGCTGTTTATTCATCTTGTTGATATGCCACACCTGTCAGGTGGATGGATTATCTTGGCAAAGAGAAATGCTCACTAATAAGGTTTTACCTGGTTAAATAAAAGGTTAAACAAAAATAAACAGGGATGTATACAAAGGTGTGCACAACATTTGAGAGAAATAAGCTTTTTATGCATATGTAACATTTCTGGGATATTTTTATTTCAGCTTATGAAACCAACACATTACATGTTGCGTTTTTTTTTGTTTAGTACAAGTCCCTTTGATTTTGTCTCATTGAAGATCATTCAACCATTCCATAATGTAAAAATAATACTAGGCAACATACATTTGCCATTCAACGAGTCCTCTACACCATCTAGTTTATTGTCATTCTAAGAACACAATTTAGCCAGTGTTCCATCATCAACCCTCTGAGTCATTCCTATAATCTTCTGGTGTGAGAGAGAGGCTCCATGATTAATCTCTAATTGACTTGATGAATGGTTGTGGGATTGTGTGAATCAATCAAAACAATCTGTGATTAAACATCCTCTCCACAGTATTGATTATACCGCCCCATGATGACTTAATTTGAATACAAACAAGCTCCATAATGTTAGGATTTGGTTCGCTGGCAACGCCCACTGATTATCTCTGTGTCCTACCATCAGTACCATGATTAGTCATAAGCAGGCTGTGCGGGTGTGAGATTACTGTGGTAAGAGTTTTAACATCGTACCATTCTCTCCACTGAAAACTCATACAAGTTTCAGTTTTTCAGATACTGTATGTGGAGAAGAGAACTCGGTTGGAAAAGAATGGGGGAGTTTAAAAGAAAAAGAGTAGGGGCAAGAGGAGATTGAGAGAGAGAAACATTAGCTCAGGAAGCTAACACAAGTCTTCAAGTCTCAGGCAAGGTTACTCATCAGCAGAGCATGGTCCATCTAACCATCTAAATAGAGACAACCTGGCAATTTTCACCTCTTTCCACCCTCTGTGGCCACAAGGAGATTCAACAACCCCACATGTCGCTCACTCTTTGAAGATTATCTACTCTGAAAATGGACAAAACCTGCAACATACTGTTTGATATCAATATGACATATACAGATACAGTGGGGAGAACAAGTATTTGATACACTGCCGATTTTGCAGGTTTTCCTACTTACAAAGCATGTAGAGGTCTGTAATTTTTATCGTAGGAACACTTCAACTGTGAGAGACGGAAAATCCAGAAAATCACATTGTATGATTTTTAAGTAATTAATTTGCATTTTATTGCAAACATTCTGGACTATATGCAAAATACAAACTGAGGCAGCAGACTTTGTGAAAATGAATATTTGTGTCATTCTCAACTTTTGGCCACGGTTGTACAGTAAATAACACAATAGAAAAATCTGCATACATTGTGTGCAAGTGAAGTAAGTAGGTAAGGCAATAAATAGGCCAATTGTGGCGAAGTAATTTCAGTAGTAGTTTACACTGGAGTGATGTATGTGCAGATGAGGATGTGCAAGTAGAAATACTGGTGTGCAAAAGAGCAGAAAAGCAATAACTAATTTGGGGATGAGGTAGTTGGTTGGATGTGCTATTTACAGATGGGCTGTATACAGCTGCGCTTAAAGTTAGAGAGGGAGATATAAGTCTCCAACTTCAGTGATTTTTGCAATTCGTTTCAGTTCTCTGCTGCCAATGACTGGAAGGAAAGGCGGCCAAATGAGGTGTTGTAAACTTCTGACACACTGGAATTGTGAAACAGTGAATTATAAGTGAAATAATCTGTCTGCAAACAATTGTTGGAAAAATTACTTGTCATGCACAAAGTAGATGTCCTAACCGACTTTCCAAAACTATAGTTTGTTAACAGGAAATTTGAGGAGGGGTTGAAAAACTAGTTTTAATGACTACAACCTAAATGTGTATATAAACTTCCGACTTCAACTGTATATAACAAGGCCAATGAAAACCATGTCTCGCCGGAAGCCCCGCCTTCCACAGGTGATAACCCAGAGGCTCAGATTCATTCCTGCAATTCTCCGCTCCTCAACTCATACTGAGCAAGAGAAATTCCACACTAGTAAAAGTAAGGATTTCTGGAACACGAGATGCTCTGACCTTGCACCATCTAAACTGTCCACTTAGGTAGTTGTTGCACATCCTCAAGGCAGATCCTAGAGGCATTGTGTGCTGAGAATTGTTTTTTTGGTCTCTATAGTTTATAGTCTCTATAGTTTCCAAAACCACAAACCAATCTAGCTATGGGTTCGCGGCAATGCCCCTAGTCATGCAGCTATATTATTTCTCACAGAGATACCCACAATCCCTGCAATGTTTGTCTCGGATTGGCGCAAACTCAGGCGGTACTTGCTCGTACCAGTCCATTATCAACGGCTCCCGAGTGGCGCAGTGGTCTAAGGCATTGCATCTTAGTGCAAGAGGCATCACTATTGTACCTGGTTTGAATCCAGGCTGTATCACATCCGACCGTGATTGGGAGTCCCATAAGGTGGTGCACAATTGGCCCAGCGTCGTCCTGGTTTAGCCGGAGTAGGCCGTCATTGTAAATAATAATTTGCTCTTAACTGACTTGCCTAGTTAAATAAAACATTTAAACAAACGGCTGGACACAAACTCCTTCGTTAGACGTGTAGCATTCTTGCAAAAGCTTGGGGTCATTGATAATAACTTTCCTTTCCCAGATGCCTGTACACAGGGAGGGATTTGGGGTTCTATGAACAGAATTCTCACGTAGTTATTTCCCCTCTTGTCCAGGTGGGAGAGAGTAGTGTGAAGTGCAATTGATATTGCGTCATCTGTGGATCTGTTTTGTCTGGGATGATGGTGTTGATGTGTTTCATGATCAGCCTTTCAAAGCACTACATAATCACAGACATGAGCGCTAGAGGGTGAAAATCATTTTAGGCAGGCTAACTTGGAGTTCTTGGGAACATGGACAACAAAACATGTTGGGATTACCAACTGGGACAAGGAGAGATTGAAATTGTCTGTGAAGACACTTTGCCAGCTGGTCTGCGCATGCTCTGAGAATGCGCCCTCGTATTCCGTCTGGACCGACGGCCTTGCGAGTTTTAAGTTTTATTCACATTGACCATGGAGAGCGAGATCAGACAGTCATTCGAACCATCAGGGGTTTTCATGCAGGACTTGTTTTCGTCAAAGTGAGCATAAAAGGCTTTAGCTCATTTGGGAGTATTGTGTCAATGGTCATCTCACGGCTGAGTTTCCCTTTGTAATTCATTATTGTCTGCTAGCCCTGCCACATCCGACAAGCATCAGAGCTGGTGTAATAGGATTCCACCTTCCTCCTATATTGTCCTTTTGCATGTTTAATGTCTCGTTGGAGGTCATAGCAGGCTTCCTTTTTTGAGTCTATGTCTGTGTCCCGTTTTTTGTAAGTGGTAGCGTTAGCCTTAACCAAGCATTACCCGTGTCAATGAACTTATTGATGAAGCCTGTGACTGATGTGGCAAACTCCTCAATGCTATTGGATGAATCCCGAAACATATCCCAGTCTGTACTAGCAAAACAGTTTTGTAGCCTTGTGTCTGCTTCATCTGAGTGTCTCACTGGTACTTCCTATTTGAGCTTTTGTTTGTAAACAGGAAGCAGGAAGATAGTCATGGTTTGAACACACAGTGAACTGTTGGGTGTGAAAATTCCCAATTCTTGACACAAACCGGGGCACCTGGCACCTACAACCATACCCAGTTCAATGGCACTTCAATCTTTTGTCTTGCCCATTCACCCTCCGAAGGGCACACATACACAATCCATGTCTCAATTGTCTAAAGACTTAAAAATACTTCTTAACCTGTCTTCTCCCCTACAGTGATTTGAAGTGGATTTAACAAGTTACATCAACAAGGGATCATAGATTTCAACTGGATTCACCTGGTCAGTCTATTTCATGGAAAGAGCAGGAGTTCTTAACGTTGTTTATACTCAGTGTATATATTTCCGGATATCTGACATTTTATTAGATATAAGTATTAGACGTGCTTCAGAGACACATGTTCTTAATTTCATATATGGAGCTAGGATATTATCTGTAATTGGACAGTTTCTACATGCATCCAATCAAGACTGCTAAAATCTCCCCGCTACTGTATAAATCCTGGGGGGGAGATGTGTTCAAGACACACACCTGATGCGCTTGCATCCTCTTACATATTTGTAGAATATTCTAACTTTGGAAAGGGTATGTGTCAACATATCTAAGCCTTTATACTTAGGCGTGAACGAATCCACATATCTGTAGTCATTACCTGCTCCTTTATGTAGCTGTATAAAAACAATTGTTTCAATAGATATGCTTACATGATATGTGAATCATAGATATTTCATCCTCATATGTCTGATCGGAATTGGGCTATTACCTAAATTTGACTCATGAAATGTCCAGCACCCAAATTATTTGACCTGTTTTAGGCGCTGAAAATCATTGTGCATCTTCACATGAAGGTAACATATTTGAGCATACATTTGCACAATATTCAGTAGTAGGCTGTACAAGGCACGGAAACACAATCATCATATTTAATCCAAGTTAATATTTCCACAGCACATCACTACCATTTATGTTTTAAAAAAATGCAGCATAGCAAATCCAGAGCTTCAATCACAACACACGTTTTTTGGAAAGATGCAAACTAAGGCCAATCTTTGGGGATTTTTTTTGTAAACAAAAAATAAAAGTTCTACTCTCAATACCCTACCCTGTTTGTTATGAATGATGTAATTGGTGCAGGCTGGGTCATCAGCGGTGGTCCCCTGCAGTGCAGACCCAACGTGGTGGTAGAATGTTGGTCTGTGATCCACTCAACTGTCAGTGCATAAATAAATGAATCCAAATTGTGTCAATATTGCAAGAATATTTTGGCATTTCACATAACATAGCTAGCTACTCTCCCTGCTTCATTCATGATGAGAACACTAACTGGAACTAGCTAGCTAAACAAGTTGTTAGTTAATTAACTAGCTGCTAGCTTATATTAACCAGTAATACTAAACACACCTAAATGTTTTAAACATTAGCTGTCACCTTGAGGCTTGATAAGGGGTAAAAAAAAGTTTCCATCGAGGGAAGGACATTTAGTTATTTGTTAGCTAGGCTATCTTTTACCCCCTATCAAGTCTAGTTAACTAGCTAGCCCTACTGGCTACTGGCCAAATTAGCTAACATATTGTTTCTAATTACTAAGATATATAATACATCTCAAATTAGCTCACTTGTTGTTTCTCCAGTTGTCAGTTCGACCACACCTTTACACAGTCATTTGTGGCTCCCAAATTCAAAAATGACAGTTGGAACTCTGCAGCAGAAAATACATTGTTGGGCTACTGTCAGTATTTGTCAAAATATATAGAAATTAAACAGATAGACAGATATAGAGGAGGCAATCAATAAAGTGATGGAGTCTAGTTGAGCCCAATGAAGCGCTGATGCGTCTGAGGGGGAGCGGGGGCAGGCATGACACCATACCATGTTTCCAGAGGGAATCTAAAAATGATATCTGCATGAATGAAAAATATTTTTATATTTGTCATTGAGCATTTGCTGAAAAACATTAAATGCATCTGAAATCCAAGTCCAATCAAATTGTATTTGTTACATGCGCCGAATACAACAGGTTACTTACAAGGATCTTACAGTGCTTACTTACAATCCCTTAACCAACAATGCCGTTCAAGAAATAGTTAAGAAAAGATTTACTAAATAAACAAAAGTGACTTTTTTTTTTGAAAAGTAAAACAAGAAAATTACACAACAATAACGAGGCTATATACAGGGGGTTCCGGTACCAAGTCAATGTAAATAGTCTGGGTGGCCATTTCATTAATTGTTCAGTAGTCTTATGGCTTGGGGTAGAATCTGTTAAGGAGCCTTTTGGTCCTAGACTTGGCAATTTGGTACCGCTTGCCATGCGGTAGCAGAGAGAACAGTTTATGACTTGGTTGACTGGAGTCTTTGACAATTATTTGAGCCTTCCTCTGACACCAACTAGTACATACTGTATGTCCTGGATGTCGGGAAACTATGACAGACAAAATGAGGGGGGAATCCAGAAAATCACATTGTAGGATTTTTTATGAATGTATTTGAAAATGGTGGAAAATAAGTATTTGGTCACCTACAAACAAGCAAGATTTCTGGCTCTCACAGACCTGTAACTTCTTTTAAGAGGCTCCTCTGTCCCCCACTCATTACCTGTATTAATGGCACCCGTTTGAACTTGTTATCAGTATAAAAGACCTGTCCACCACCTCTTTTTTTCTCATTTTGTCTGTCATAGTTGAAGTGTACCTATGATGAAAATTACAGGCCTCTCTCATCTTTTTAAGTGGGAGAACTTGCACAATTGGTGGCTGACTAAATACTTTTTTGCCCCACTGTATATATTTACCCAAAAAATATATGGGGGATTGGAAATGATGCAGACAATTATGTTGATGGAAGCAGCATTCTTTCTGCAATATTAAGCTGATCCACCCATTTAAGTAAAAAAAAATTATGAAAAATCACATTTGCATAACTATTCAGACCTTTCACTCAGTAGTTTGTTGAAGCACCTTTGGCAGCGATTACAGCCTTGAGTCTTCTTGGATATGACGCTACAAGCTTGACACACCTGTATTGGGGGAGTTTCTCCCATTCTTCTCTGCAGATCCTCTCAATCTCTGTCAGGGTGGATGGGGAGCATTGCTGCACAGCTATTTTCAGGCCTCTCCAGAGATGTTTGATCTGGTTCAAGTCCGGGCTCTTGCTGGGCCACTGAAGGACATTCAGAGACTTGTCCCGAAGCCCCTCCTGCGGTGTCTTGGCTGTGTGTTTAGGGTCGTTGTCCTGTTGGAAGGTGAACCTTTGCCCCAGTCTGAGGTCCTGAGCGATCTGAAGCAGGTTTTCATCAAGCATCTCTGTATTTTTCTGCGTTCATCTTTGCCTCGATCCTGACTAGTCTCCCAGTTCCTGCTGCCACCACCACGCTTCACCATAGGGATGGTGCCAGGTTTCCTCCAAATGTGACATTCAGGCCAAAGAGTTCAATCTTGGTTTCATCAGACCAGATAATATAGCTTCTTATGGCCAGTGAGTCCTTTAGGTGCCTTTAGGCAAACTCCAAGCGGGCTGTCATGTGCCTTTTACTGAGGAGTGGCTTCCGTCTGGCCACTCTACCATAAAGGCCTGATTGGTGGAGTGCTGCAGAGTTGGTTGTCCTTCTGGAAGGTTCTCCCATCTCCACAGAAGAACTCTGGAGCTCTGACCATCGGTTCTTGGTCACCCCCCTGACCAAGGCCCTTCTCCCCCAATTGCTCAGTTTAGACAAGCGGCCAGCTCTAGGAAGAGTCTTGGTGGTTCCAAACTTCTTCCATTTAAGACTGATGGAATTCCACTGTGTTCTTGGAGACCTTCAATGCTGCAGACATTTTTTGGTACCCTTCCCCAGATCTGTGCCTCGACACAATCTTGTCCCGGAGCTCTACAGACACTTCCTACCTTGACACTCCCACACAAAACACAACCACATACACATGCATACCAAAACAACAAACACTTTTTACACTCATAATTTACCGTTGCTACTCTTTATAACTCTTTACTGTTGCTTCTCTTTATTTTTCTCTTATTATTATCAATCATGATGTCTATTCACTTTACCCTGCTATGTACCAATTAACCTCAAATATCTTGTACCCCAGCACATTGATCTGGTACTGCTACTCCCTGTATATACTGTAGCTCCATTGTTGTGCATTTTCATTTTTTTCTTTGCATTATTGGGAACGGCTCATTAGAAAGATTTATGGTAAAGTCTACACCAGTTGTATTCAGTGCTACAAAATCAGATGTTATTTTATTTGAAACACTGTGGTAGGTTGATTAATAACCTGAACTAGATTACAGGCACTGGTTACAGTGAGCAGCTTCCTCTTGATCAGGCAGCTTGATGAGAACCAATCTACATGTCGCAATTCACGACTTCAAAAGGAGAGCTGTTTGAACATAAAACGTTTTTTTTTAAATCAAAATGCTTTTTTGGCCAGAAATGTTTTTTCGAACATGTAAACTTTCATGTGCCTTAATATCAAACGCCATCTGCAAATATGAATACAATTTTTAAATTAGAAGCCTAGTTGGTTTAGCCACAGAAAAAGTGTGCAACCTTCCAGCTAGCCATGATTGGCTGAGATAATGAGTGGGGCTGGACATGCCGGGAGGTGAGTTTGGATTGGCTGCCATATAGCGCACGTCTATTGGAGCTGGTCAGTATGTCTAGGTAATCGTGTCAAACTCAGCTTTTTAAAAAATGTATCGTCTGGTAAAACTGCATAAACCTAATGTCAAGTTAATGTGTGCTGTTAGCTGGCTGGCTGGCTAGCTAACGTTATGTGTATGCTCTCCACATTCTGGAGGACCGAGTTTTGAAATCAGTGGAATTCGAGTATGATAGCTAAGGAGATGGAGAAAACACCAGTCTGGATTACATAGTCAAACTAAGCCGAAGGGCAACCGTGCATGGCAGGAGACACGTCCAACCATGATGTATACTGGTAAGATAGTCTAGCTAGCTATATTTTCAGATATTTCTAATTTCTAATGTTGACAGAAAGGGGTTTCATTTCAATTCTAATGTCAGCTAGCTAACGTTAACTGGCTGGGTCGCTAGCTAACATTATGTGTATGATCTTACTCTTCGTATCTCAGACACATTTGCTTGACTAGTTATAGCCATAGAACCTGGTTGGTTAGCTACCTGCAGATTTATGCTGGGTAGTAACATCATGAGTTGTGATTGTGGTCTACTGTTTAGCTAGCTAGTTACATGTCTTAACAAAAGATTCCATGCAAGTATCCATTTCAATAGAATGTTACTGCAAATGTTGATAGACATACCAGCTGGTAAATTCGCTCTGGTTATCTACTCCGATTTCAGAACACAGGTAAAATGGTCTAGCTAGCTACATGTTCAGATATTACACATTTCTAATTTTGACAACATGGTTTCATTTCAAGTGTTCTGTTAGCTAGCTAACGTTAGCTGGTTGGGTCGCTAGCTAACATTAAGTGTATGATCTTATTCTTCATATCTTAGACACATTTGCTTGACTAGTTATAGCCATAGCACCTGGTTGGTTAGCTACCTGCAGATTCATGCAGGGTAGTAACGTCATGAGTCGTGACTATGATCCATTGTTTAGCTAGCTACATGTCTTAACAAAAGACTCCTCTAATTTTGACAAAGTATTTTCATATCAAGTTAGTGTACTGTTAGCTAGCTAACATTAGCTGGCTGGTTCGCTAACTAACATTACGTCATGCATTGGGATTCATTGTTTACCTAGCTAGCTATCTAGCTACATTTCTTAACAAAAGACTCGTTTTAGTATGCCAGAGTGCAGAATAACTGATGAATTTTTGAACGCTCAACACCCGTTGAATATGTGCGGTGTCAGTAAACATTGACAACAAAGCGTAATTCAATTGTTGCCATTAGAACAGTTAGTCACCAACGCTCTAGATAACATGAAAACTGCCTAATCACGTCTGCTAGAAGGAGTAAAATTATCAGTGGGGTGTGTTCTCATTATGTGTCTTGAAGTAGCTAGCCAACGTTAGCCAGTTAGCTTGGGTGATTGACTGTCGCTGTGAGGTCAGAGCTTTCGGAAACAACCCTACATATTGGCCAGAGCATCCAATGTGTCCTCTGTATGCAAAACGCTCTAAATTAACCTATGGGCAATCTGACAGCACAGCTGCAGTCACCAATGCTCTGGATAACATAACAGCTCTGCTAGGGCGAGTGTTCAGTGAGCTGTTCTCTCTCTCAGATGTCTGGAAGTAGCTGGCAAGTTAGTACAGAATGCACGGATGAACCCTTAAAGAGAAGGGTGGAGCTAAGGCTTAAAACCTCTTAGCGTCCCCTGAGACGGCTGGGTGGGACGCAGACATCTGGAAATGCAAATGCGCTACGCCAAATGCTAATAGCACTCGTTAAAACTCAAACGTTCATTAAAACACACATGCAGGGTACTGAATTAAAGCTACACTCGTTGTGAATCTAGCCAACAAGTCAGATTTTTAAAATGCTTTTCGGCGAAAGCATGAGAAGCTATTATCTGATAGCATGCAACACCCCGAAATATCTGAAGGCGACGTAAACAAAAGAATTAGCGTAGCCGGCGCTACACAAATAGCAGAAATAAAATATAAAACATTCATTACCTTTGACGAGCTTCTTTGTTGGCACTCCTATATGTCCCATAAACATCACTATTGGGTCTTTTTTTCGATTAAATCGGTCCATATATACCCTAAATATCGATCTATGAAAACTGTGTGATCCATAAAAAAAACACCGTTTGAAAACGCTACGTCATTTTTTTAAATAAAAAAAGTCGACGATAAACTTTCACAAAACACTTCGAAATACTTTTGTAATCCAACGTTAATAATCTATCAAATTGATCACGGGGCAATGTGTAATCAATAGCTCCACATCTTCAAATCATGTTCCGAAATCTCTCTTCCAAAACTTCCTGTCGGAGACCGGATGGAAAGGGGTCTTCTTCGTTTGACCAAGAAACAACGTCCAGGCAATTGACAAGACTGGTGACATCGTGTGGAAGCTGTAGGACTTGCAATCTAAGCCCCATTTAATTTGGTCTCCCATAGACAATACATGCAAGTGGCAACACCTCCCCCATAGACATTCCCGTCTCTTCTGTAGATGTTATATCCCTGTATTGCTACTGCTGTATTATGAAATGAGTTATTTAAGTGAGTCTCATTTGGCCAATATACTAATGTTATCTGATGTTAGCAAGTTATTGATTTCATTAAATGTATTTTTCAGGCTACATACCGTCGGTACCGTCGGGAAGTATTCAGACCCCTTGACGTTTTTCACATTTGTTTACAATACATTTAATACAATACATTAAATAAAACAAATCTACACACAATACCCCATAATGGGGGGGTAATACAGAAATACCTGATTTACATAAGTATTCAGACCATTTGCTATGAGACTCGAAATTGAGCGCCGGTGTTTCCTGTTTCCATGAATCATCCTTGAGATGTTTCTCCAACTTGGAGTCCACCTGTGTTAAATTCAATTGATTGCACATGATTGGGAACGATTGGGAAAGGCCAACACCTGTCAATATAAGGTCCCACAGTTGACAGTGCATGTCAGAGCAAAAATCCAAGACATGAGGTCGAAGGAATTATTCGTACAGCTCCGGGACAGGATTGTGTCGAGGCACAGATCTGGGAAAGGGTACTAAAAACTGTTTGCAGCAAGGACACAGTGGCCTCCATCATTCTTAAACGGAAGACGTTTGGAACCATCAAGACTCTTCCTAGAGCTGGCTGCCAGGGCAAACTGAGCAATCAGGGGGGGAAAGCCTTGGTCAGGCAGGTGACCAAGAACCAGAAGGTCACTCTGACAGAGTACTAGAGTTCCTCTGTGGAGATGGGAGAACCTTCCAGAAGGACAACCATCTCTGCAGCACTCCACCAATCTGGCCTTTATGGTATAGTGGCCAGATGGAAGCCACTCGTCAGTAAAAGGCACATGACAGCCCGCTTGGAGTTAGCCAAAAGGCACCTAAAACTCTCAGACCATGAGAAACAAGGTTCTCTGGTCTGATGAAACCAATATTGAACTCTTTTGCCTGAATCCCTAGCGTCACGTCTAGAGGAAACCTGGCACCATCCCTACGGTGAAGCATGGTGGTGGCAGCAATCGCAAAGGTGCTTCAACAAAGTACTGAGTAAAGGGTCTGAATACTTATGCAAATGTTATATATATTTTATATTAGCAAAAATGTCTACAAGCCTGATTTTGCTTAGTCATTATGGGGTATTGTGTGTAGATAAATTATGGGGGGAAAAAAACTATCATCAATTTTACAAGGCTGTAACCTATCAAAATGTGGGAAAAAAAATCAAGGGTCTGAATTCTTTCCGAATTCACTGTTTATTAATATGCCAATTTTCCTCTTTTTGCCCTTTCCTGGGTAGCTTACTGTAAAGCATATATCTAGCCTTTTATTTTTAACTGGGTCCATGTTACCCATTCCCTTTGTGTTCAACAATCACTCAGCTTAGTTTCACAGAGAGAGTACATAATGAAAGATCTCGACTTGGTGTCATGAATATTAGCTAGTAGTGAACGTTAGCGCCAAAAGCACTGTTCACACACAAACAGCCAGCCTCTGATTCAGCTAAAAGCCTCAAAGACGTATTTACCTAACAGCCATTAGCTGGGGCTATGTTTTCTCTTCTTTTCTCTCTTCTCTCAAAGTGTTGATTTCCCTTTATCCCTCCCATTGATCGCTCTTTCCTTTTCCCCTACTGAACATCAAACAAAATCCATTCCCCGGGAGGGTTGGCTCTATCCAGCCTCTGCCAGCGTCCCAAATTGCACCATATTCCCTTTATAGGGCACTACTTTCGACCATAGCCTTACGGGTAGCCGTAAGGAATAAGATGCTATTTGGGATACAGCCTCTCTCTCTGCCCCTAAAGCGGCTCTGGACCTGCGTCCGAGTGGCTCTGTTTGACAGCTTACAAATGAACCTGACCCCTGGTCACCCGGAGCGGTCAGCGCCCTGCTCCCTTCCCGCCCTTACCACTCGGCGTAGAAGAGTAGTGTAGAGCAGCAAACAAAGCATAGCGTAACACATAAACACACACACACGGAGGCGGGCACGCATTTTCACCCACACAAACTCCACCCAACCATATCCTAATCTCTTCCCTGGGTGCACTTTTTCATGATGTTGACTTGTACATTATGCTCTCCAAACACAGATACATGCGTTTCCCACCACTCTTATACATGAGCTATTTCATCAATAGTGTATTGTTACTGTAGGATTCACCCCACCAAATCTTCTGACATGAAATTCACACAAACGCCTGAGCAGAAAATGTATATTTCACATTTGACGAGAGAGAATGAAATATTCATGTTGAACCCTTGTGAAAACCTAATGTAGCTACATTAATATTTATCCACAACTTAACTATTTATTATGTTTGCTGTGGGGAGAATGTTGCAGCCTCAAAGAAACCTGAGGTCCTTCTAGGTGAGTGGAGTACTGGCCATAGATATCGTCTGCAGTCAGAAAGTGGAAAACAACGCTGAAAACTCTTCAAAACAGTCTTGGCCAGCTAGCAATGCGGTCTTATTTTCCAGACCAAAGAACATATACTTTGCCTGGTCGGATGGACCTAAATCTAAAATTGAATTGACGACAACACTGGGTTATACTTGACATTGCGTAGATAGACCCAATATCTAATGAACTACCAATGGAATAATCTGTTATTGTACGTGCACATCCTACAGTATCTTGACAAGGTGATAACATACAGTTAATTATCTACATTTAACCTACTGTATGTATTTTAAAATATGTATATTTTAACCAAACCCTCTGTTGAGAGCTGTTAGCAGATAATGAAGGGTATTATTTACAGAAGGGTGGAGAGGTGGAGGACACAGAGGAACAGAGGAGCTGGCTTACAGAGAGGAGAACAGATGTGATGTGTGTGTAGAGCCCAGCGGCCCAGAGCAGAACTGGCCCATCTTGGCCTGCCTCTCTCTGCCAGCTCTACACACACAAGCACACACACGCGCACAACCACATCCCCTTCATCCTCACCCACATTCACAGAAACACACACACACACTCCTCCGCAACATCTGTCCAAGGCTGGCCCAAAGAGAGACCCCAGCAGCAAGGAGCAGCTTGAACAGTGGTTTGGCTCGACTGACGAGACCAGCGCAGCACAGCACAGCAGCTGCCCTCAGACTGTCAGAGAGTGATGGGGAGAAGTACAACCGTTTATACATGTGTACTCTACAGTCAACAAGCTCTCACAGTCTCACTGCAGAATTAGACATTCATCAATTTCTCCAAATGTCAAATTTCAAAGTTGCTCCAAACAACGAAGTGTTTTTGTTGCTCCTGCTGCTCTGTATTGTTCCATGTTTAGGCACTCATTAAGGTAAGGGTTAAGGTTTGGGATAGGTTTACAACATAATGTTTAGGCACTCATTAAGGTAAGGGTTAAGGATTGGGATAGGGCTACAACATAATGTTTAGGCACTCATTCCAAATGGTCACGGTAAGGGATTTTAAAAAAGTGTCCACGACTGGGATCGAACACACAACCTTTTGATCCAGAGTCATGGGATTACACCCATCCACAACACCCAAGCCTACTTGGTGATAGTACTCACTCTTGCCCCTAGTGGCCGGTTTTGAAGTAATTTCCCGATGTTCTCAGGACATGGCTGGATGTCCAATTTCAATCTTGGACAATCTGGCTGCTATAGTCCCAGAGTCCAAGCCTGTCTACTCATGTGTGGTAGAGCCTTAGAGCCAGTGTTTGAGTGTGAGTGTATACAAGTTTATGTGCGTCACACGCATGTGTATGTTCCGACCACGTGAGTACATTGAGTCACTCCTATGTGAACTCCACAGTACCTGCAGCTGAGCAGCTCGGACTCTGTGGCGGGTGAAGACAGAACTCAAAAAGACGACATACAGATGTCATGCAAATAAAAGCCCTCTGGAGAAAATAAGCATTTTTTTCCATTTCACTTCCTCTACAGCCCTCAAACTCAATTGTGGACATCGAAACAAGTTCCACTGCTTTTTTCCCCCCATTGTTTCACTCTAATCACGGACTGATTTAGACCTGGGACACCAAGTATCATGTAGAACAGAAAACTAGCAGGCTCAAGTCCTCTCAGGGTAGGAGTTGAATTCCCCTTGCTCTAAAGCATACCACTCAAGCCATGTTAAACCGAGGAATGTACAGTTGAAGTCGGAAGTTTAAAAATACACGTAGGTTGGAGTCATTAGAACTCCATAAGTTTCTTGTTAACAAGCTATAGTTTTGGCAGGTCGGTTAGGATATCTACTTTGTGCATGACACGTAATTTTTCCAACAATTGTTTACAGACAGATTATTTCACTGTATCACAATTCCGGTGGGTCAGAAGTTCACATACACTAAATTGACTGTGCCTTTAAACAGCATGGAAAATGGATTTAGAATATTCTGATAGGCTAATTGACATAATTTGAGTCAAAAGTCTACCTTTAAACTCAGTGTCTCTTTGCTTGACATCATAGGAAAATCTAAAGAAATCAGCTTAGATCTCAGAAAAAAAGGGGTAGACCTCCACAAGGCTGGTTCATCCTTGGGAGCAATTTCCAAATGCCTGAAGGTACCAAGTTCATGTGTACAAACAATAGTACGCAAGTACAGTATAAACACCATGGGACCACGCAGCCATCATACTGCTCAGGAAGGAGACGCATTCTTTCTCCTAGAGATGAACGTAATTTGGTGCGAAAAGTGCAAATCAATCCCAGAACAAACAGCAAAGGACCTTGTGAAGATGCTGGAGGAAACGGGTACAAAAGTATCTATGCCCACAGTAAAACAAGTCCTATATCGACAACCTGAAAGGCCACTCAGCAAGGCAGAAGCCACTGCTCCAAAACCGCTATAAAAAAGACAGACTACATTTTGCAACTGCACATGGGGAGTGATCGTAGTTTTTGGAGAAATGTCCTCTGGTCTGATGAAACACAAATTGAACTGTTTGGCCATAATGACCATCATTATGTTTGGAGGAAAATGGGGGAGGCTTGCAAGCCGAAGAACACCATCCCAACCGTCAAGCACGGGGGTGGCAAAATCATGTTGTGGGGATGCTTTGCTGCAGGAGGGACTGGTGCACTTACAAAATAGATGGCGTCACGAGGAACGAAAATTAAGTGGATATATTGAAGCAACATCTCAAGGCATCAGTCAGGGCGGCAGGGTAGCCTAGTGGTTAGAGCGTTGCAAGTTCAAACCCCCGAGCTGACAAGGTACAAATCTGTCATTCTGCCCCTGAACAGGCAGTTAACCCACTGTTCCTAGGCCGTCATTGGAAATAAGAATTTGTTCTTAACTGACTTGCCTAGTTAAATAAAGGTCAAATAAAATAAAAGAAGTTAAAGCTTGGTTGCAAATGGGTCTTCCAAATGGACAATGACCCCAAGCATCCTTCCAAAGTTGTGGCAAAATCACTTAAGGACAACAAAGTCAAAGTATTGAAGTGGCCATCACAAATCCCTGATCTCCTTCCAATAGAACATTTGTGGGCAGAAATGAAAAAGCGTGTGCCACGAAGGAGGCCTACAAACCTGACTCAGTTACACCAGCTCTGTCAGAAGGAATGGGCCAGAATTCACCCAACTAATTGTGGAAAGCTTGTGGAAGGCTACCTGAAACGTTTGACCCAAGTTAAACATTTTAAAGGAAATGCTACCAAATACTAATTCAGCGTATGTAAACTTCTGACCCACTGGGAATGTGATGAAAGAAATAAAAGCTGAAATAAATCACTCTGCACTATTATTCTGACAATTCACATTCTAAAAATGAAGTAGTGACCCCAACTGACCTAAGCAGGGAATTTTTACTAGGATTAAATGTCAGGAATTGTGAAAAACTGAGTTTAAATGTATTTGGTTAAGGTGTATGTAAAGTTCCGACTTCAACTGTATCTACTGTACCTTCATAGGCAATCTGTGTTTCCTTCCTTAGAATGATTC
This sequence comes from Oncorhynchus tshawytscha, assembly GCF_018296145.1. Classification (NCBI taxonomy): domain Eukaryota; kingdom Metazoa; phylum Chordata; class Actinopteri; order Salmoniformes; family Salmonidae; genus Oncorhynchus; species Oncorhynchus tshawytscha. Next base: position 7,491,495 of record NC_056445.1, read on the forward strand.
CCTGAACAGGTTTGAGTAGCAGTGTCTGAGTTGCACTTCCCCCTTCATTCTCCTTCTCCCTCCCCATTTCCCTCTCTCCTCCTCCCTCCCTCCATTACTCTCTCTCTCTACCTCTCCGTCTCTCTGACTCTGTCTCTCTCTCTCTCTCTCTTTCCCCTACTCCCCCCTCCATCCCTATTTCCCCCTCTCTCTCTCTCCCAAAGTCATACTAATTAGTGTTTAGAGCAGTACTCCCGACGGTAAGGTTGTCAAGGCAATGCCAACCCATATTGGGAGGGCCTATCTCCTGCCATCAGCCGAAGGGGAAATCAGACACCTGCTCTGGGACACCCGCTCGGCCCTGTGCCCACCAAACTGCCGCACGCCTGCCTCAAATATTATTAACCTTTGCTCAATTACACCCCCTGACAATGGAGAGTGAAGCCTCGGAGAAAGGGGTTCTGTAACAATTAAGGACTAGCCAGAGTGGGAATACTATCCTGTTGAGGAGAAATGTGTGTAGTTGTTGTTTGGTCAGTGTTTCCATGAGGCAGCCTGCTCCAACCCCTATAATGCAAACAAGAGAAAGCTCCATCTCCCAATACAACAAAGTACTCCTTTTGACTAATGTCATATTTTCTCTCCTCATTTCTTTCCCTGCTGCCTTTTTTAGAAGCATTTCTCTTGTTGATCTGTGTTTTCCCTTCGGGTAGCAGATTAAAAAACCCAGCAGAAGGGAAAATGGGTGGGAAGGCTATAATCGATAGAGTATGCAGGGATTTAAATCCCTGCCCAGGGTTGTGTTTTAAGCACCACATCCTGTGTACTGAGTGTGTGTTACACACAGGGTAGGGCCGATCAGAGTGTGTGTGTGTGTGTGTGTGCACGCCACAGGCCGGCCAATCAGAGCCTCTGGACCACAGCAGTGAACAAATCAATAGCCCAGCCAGAGATTATTAAATGTTTTGCTTACTAGTGTGTGGGGATTGTGTGCGTGCGTTCATGCGTGTGACCACCGCCCGTAGATGATTTAATGTAGCCCAGGTGATTGGTTTAATAAGCATATGGTGGGTTTCTTCAAGCTCCGCCAATAAGAACAGTGTTATGGTGTCTCTCTGCACCATGCATCAGGCCAATGGATAGATAGTGGTGTTCGAAATGATTGGATCCCTTGAAAAAGATGTGTCAAAAAGACTATAAAAATACAAATACTCTATGCAAAAAAATAACATACAGGGCCAGTCAAAAGTTTGGACACACCTACTCATTCAAGGGTTTTTCTTTATATATATATATATATATATATATATATTTTGACATTGTAGAATAATAGCGAAGACATAAACTATAAAATAACACATGAACACAAAAAAAGTGTTCATATATTTTATATTTGAAGTTCTTCAAAGTAGTCACCCTTTGCCTTGATGACAGCTTTGCACACTATTGGCATTCTCTCAATGAACTTGATGAGGTAATCACCTGTAGTGCAATTCAATTAACAGGTGTGCCTTGTTAAAAGTTCATTTGTGGCTGCTTTTCCTTCACTCTGTGGTCCAATTCATCCCAAACCATCTCAATTGGGTTGAGGTGATTGTGGAGGTCAGGTCATCTGATGCAGCACTCCATCACTCTCCTTCTTGGTCAAATAGCCTTTACACAGCCTGGAGGTGTGTTGGGTCATTGTCCTGTTGAAAAAATACATAGTCCCACAAAGCGCAAACCAGATGGGATGGCGTATTGCTGCAGAATGCTGTAGTAGCCATGCTGGTTAAGTGAACCTTAAATCACTTAGTGTCACCAGCAAAGCACCCCAACACTATCACACCTCCTCCTCCATGCTTCACGGTGGGAACCACACATGCGGAGAGCATCTGTTCACCTACTTAGTGTCTCACAATGGAACCAAAAATCTCAAATTTGGACAGAATCAAAAGGACCAAAGAACAGAATCTGCTTGGGCCAAGAAATAAATCTGATTGCCGCTGGTCTAATGTCCATTTGCTCGTGTTTCTTGGTCCAAGCAAGTCTCTTCTTATTATTGGTGTTGTTTAGCAGAGGTTTCTTTGAACAATTGATGTTGAGATGTGTCTGTCTTGAACACTGTAAAGACTTTATTCGGGCTGCAATCTGAGGTGCAGTTAAATCTAATTAATCCTGGGTCTTCCATTCCTGTGGCGGTCCTCATGAGAGCCAGTTTCATCATAGCGCATGATGTTGTTTGTGACTGCACTTGAAAAAAAATGAAAAGTTCTTGAAATGTTACTCATTGACTGACTCATTGACTCATTGAAACAGGTCAAAATTATTGGATCCCTTGTTTTCAGTATTACTGCACCCTCCCGTTGCGACACTAATCCTTTTACAAAATGTTTTATGAGATTGGAGAACACATTGGAATGGATCTTAGACCAGTCCTCCATACAGAACCTTTCCAGATCCAGCCCTCTTCAATTCAAGCCACAGGTTTTCAATGGGGTTCCATTCTGAAAACTGAGGTGGCCAATAATTAAGGACCATAGGACCAGTGGAAGCAAATCATTATTTTGCTTGTCTTCTAAAAGACTTTTCTTGAGTGCTTAGTAGGACTTAGTTTACCATTCTATTCTCAACGTTGCATGGAGACCTATGATTGAAGTGACATCAATGTCAGGTAGTGGGGACTAGGAAACTATCAAAGGATCAGTTATTAAAGCAGGGAAATAACAAAGGAAATAAATTACCCTCGGCTTCAAAATAATTACACATCGACCACAGAGGAACCATTTCTTCAATGGTTTTCCATTACCTTCTATTCAGGAAAACTCCCATTATGAAGAAAAGTACATTATGGCCTCACACAGAGAAGGTTAAATGTACATGAAATGCTAAAAACCAAAAGAGAAAAGGCTTGAATAGGCTTGAGTAACGTTAATCTCTGCCTACTTAATATTCCCATGTCAGTAGTTTAAATTAAATATAAAACATATCATAAATTTACAGTAAATAAAGGTGTTAAATTTACAGTAAATATAAAGATGTATTAAATGTACAGTAAATGTTAGGAGTGGAAAGGCTGGAACGGCATTGATCTCTGTTTAATTACACTTTCTATGTATGAGAAGTGGTCCAATACCAATCATATGCACAACCATGATGGCATACGTCCAGCATTAGACAAATGTTCTCCTAAATTGTATGTTTTTATATTACTGTAAGCAAAACCACTTAAATACAGTTGAAGTCGGAAGTTAACATACACCTTAGGTTGGAGTCATTAAAGCTCGTTTTTCAACCACTCCACAAATTTCTTGTTAACAAACTATAGTTTTGGCAAGTCAGTTAGGACATCTACTTTGTGCATGACGCAAATTATTTTTTTCAACAATTGTTTACAGACAGATTATTTCACTGTATCACAATTCCAGTGGGTCAAGAAGCTAACATACACTAAGTTGACTGTGCCTTTTAAACAGCTTGGAAAATTCCAGAAAATTATGTCATGGCTTTAGAAGCTTCTGATAACTGATGTCAATTAGCCTGAGTCAATTGGAGGTGTACCTGTGGATGTATTTCAAGGCCTACCTTCAAACTCAGTGCCTCTTTGCTTGACATCGTGGGAAAATCAAACGAAATCAGCCAAGACGTCAGAAAAATAATTGTAGACCTCCACATGTCTGGTTCATCTTTGGGAGCAATTTCCAAATGCCAAAAGGTACCAAGTTCATCTGTACAAACAATAGTATGCAAGTATAAACACCATTGGACCACGCAACCGTCATACCGCTTAGGAAGGAGACGCGTTCTGTCTCCTAGAGATGAACGTACTTTGAGAAAAGTGCAAATCAATCCCAGAACAACAGCAAAGGACCTTGTGAAGATGCTGGAGGAAACAGGTACAAAAGTATCTACAGTGGGGCAAAAAAGTATTTAGTCAGCCACCAATTGTGCAAGTTCTCCCACTGAAAAAGATGAGACCTGTAATTTTCATCATAGGTACACTTCAACTATGACAGACAAAACGAGGAACAAAATCCTGAAGATCACATTGTAGGTTTTAATGAATTTATTTGCAAATTATGGTGGAAAATAAGAATTTGGTCAATAACAAGTTTCTCAATACTTTGTTTATATAAACTTTGTTGGCAATGACAGAGGTCAAACGTTCTGTACGTCTTCACAAGGTTTTCACACACTGTTGCTGGTATTTTGGCCCATTCCTCCATGCAGATCTCCTCTAGAGCAGTGATGTTTTGGGGCTGTTGCTGGGCAACACGGACTTTCAACTCCCTCCAAAGATTTTCTATGGGGTTGAGATCTGGAAACTGGCTAGTCCACTCCAGAACCTTGAAATGCTTCTTACGAAGCCACTCCTTCGTTGCCTGGGCGGTGTGTTTGGGATCATTGTCATGCTGAAAGACCCAGCCATGTTTCATCTTCAATGCCCTTGCTGATGGAAGGAGGTTTTCACTCAAAATCTCACGATACATGGCCCCATTCATTCTTTCCTTTACACGGATCAGTTGTCCTGGTCCCTTTGCAGAAAAACAGCCCCAAAGCATGATGTTTCCACCCCCATGCTTCACCGTAGGTATGGTGTTATTTGGATGAAACTCAGCATTCTTTGTCCTCCAAACACAATGAGTTGAGTTTACCAAAAAGTTATATTTTGGTTTCATCTGACCATATGACATTCTCCCAATCTTCTTCTGGATCATCCAAATGCTCTCTAGCAAACTTCAGACGGGCCTGGACATGTACTGGCTTAAGCAGTGGGACACGTCTGGCACTGCAGGATTTGAGTCCCTGGCGACGTAGTGTGTTACTGATGGTAGGCTTTGTTACTTTGGTCCCAGCTCTCTGCAGGTCATTCACTAGGTCCCCCCGTGTGGTTTTGGGATTTTTGCTCACCGTTCTTGTGATCATTTTGACCCCACGGGGTGAGATCTTGCATGGAGCCCCAGATCGAGGGAGATTATCAGTGGTCTTGTATGTCTTCCATTTCCTAATAATTGCTCCCACAGTTGATTTCTTCAAACCAAGCTGCTTACCTATTGCAGATTCAGTCTTCCAAGCCTGATGAAGGTCTACAATTTTGTTTCTGGTGTCCTTTGACAGCTCTTTGGTCTTGGCCATAGTAGAGTTTGGAGTGGGACTGTTTGAGGTTGTGGACAGGAGTCTTTTATACTGATAACAAGTTCAAACAGGTGCCATTAATACAGGTAATGAGTGGAGGACAGAGGAGCCTCTTAAAGAAGAAGTTACACGTCTGTGAGAGCCAGAAATCTTGCTTGTAGGTGACCAAATACTTATTTTCCACCATAATGCAGATAAATTCATTAAAAATCCTACAATTTGATTTTCTGGATTTTTTTTCCTTCTCATGTCTGTCATAGTTGAAATGTACCTATGATGAAAATTACAGGCCTCTCATCTTTAAGAACTTGCACAATTGGTGGCCGACGAAATACTTTTTTGCCCTACTGTATATCCACAGTAAAACACGTCCTATATCGACATAACCTAAAAGGCCGCTCAGCAAGGAAGAAGCCACTGCTCTAAAACCTCCATAAAAAAGCCAGACTACGGTTTGAACTGCACATGGGGACAAAGATTGTATACTTTTTGGAGAAATGTCCTCTAGTCTGATGAAACACAAATAAAACTGTTTGGCCATAATGACCATTGATATGGTTGGAGGAAAAAGGGGAAGGCTTGCAAGCCGAAGAACAAAATCCCAGGTGCAGTACACGCTAACCAAGGTGCGCGCTGTGTTAAGAAGCAGTGCGGCTTGGTTGGGTTGTGTATCGGAGGACGCATTTCAACTTTCGTCTCTCCCGAGCCCGTACGGGAGTTGTAGCGATGAGACAAGATAGTAGCTATTAACAATTGGATTCCACGAAATTGGGGAGAAAAAAGGGGGTAAAATAAAATATTAAAATAAATTTTAAAAAGAGATCCATGTCAGAGGTAGAGTGATTATGTGTCTGTCATGAATATCGGGGTAACCGTTTAGAAATTACTGCAGTTTTTGTACATAGTCCCCCCATTTTAAAAGGAAAAGGTTATTGGGACGAAGTCACTTATGTGTATGAAAAGGAGTATAAAGTGAAGTATTTGTTCCCATATTAATAGTATGACTACATCAAGCTTGTGACTCTACACATTTGTTGGATGCATTTGCTCTTTGTTTTGGTTGTGTTTCAAATGATTTTGTGCCCAATAGAAATGAATGGTAAATAATGAATTGTGTCATTTTAGATTCACTTTAATAGTAAATAAAAATAGAACACATTTCTAAAAACATCTACATTAATAATGCAGTTGCTACCATGATTACAGATAATCCTGAATGTATTATGAATAATGATGACTGATAACCACATAATTTTTAGGTCTGTTTTGGTAATGAGTTTCTTAATTTAAAAAATGATAATAAGCTAATTCTAATGTATAGTCAATGGGTGTGCTGATCCCATTTTGACATATGTACCTGTTGTACACTTACCCATACTGTTGTATGATATTCCAAGGAAGTTGTTGGTGCATATCCCCAGCACTCCATCACTCTCCTGTGTTTTGGGTCATTGTCCTGTTGAAAAACAAATGATAGTCCCTGTAAGGGTTTTCTTCCGTTGAAGGAGAGGACCAAAGCGCAGGGTGGTTTGTGTTCATCTTATTTAATAAATAAATCCAAACTGAACACTTCAATTTACAAAAACAAAAAAACAAATGTGAAAACAGTACCGTGTGGTGTAAAACACAGACACGGAAACAATCACCCACAAAACAGTGAAACCCAGGCTACCTAAGTATGATTCTCAATCAGAGACAACTAACGACACCTGCCTCTGATTGAGAACCATACTAGGCCGAACACAGAAAACCAACCTAGAAACACAAAACATAGAATGCCCACCCAACTCACCTCCTGACCAATTCAAACAAACAAATAACACAAATACTAGGGTCAGAACGTGACAGTCCCACTATGCGCAAACCAGACGGGATGGCGTATCGCTGCAGAATGCTGTGGTAGCCATGCTGGTTAAGTGTGCCTTGAATTCTAAACAAATCACTGACAGTGTCGCCAGCAAAGCACCCATACACCATCACACCTCCTCCTCCATGCTTCACAGTGGGAACCACAGATGCGGAGATCATCCGTTCACCTACTCTGCGTCTCACAAAGACATGGAGGTTGGAACCAAAAATCTCAGATTTGAACTCTATCGTCTATAGCTCATGTTTCTTGACCCAAGCAAGTCTCTTTTTATTCTTGGTGTCCTTTAGTGGTGGTTTCTTTGCAGCAATTTGACCATGAAGGCCTGATTCACACAGTCTCCTCTGAACAGTTGATGTTGAGATGAGTCTGTTACTTGAACTCTGAAGCATTTATTTGGGCTGCAATCTGAGGTGCAGTTAATTGCCCATTTCTGAGGCTGGTATCTCTAATGAACTTATCCTCTGCAGCAGAGGTAACTCTGGTTCTTCCTTTCCTGTGGCGTTCCTTATGAGAGCCAGTTTCATCATAGCACTTGTTTGTTTTTGCAACTGAATTTAATGAAACTTTCAAAGTTCTTGAAATTTTCCGGAGTGACTGACCTTCATGTCTTAAAGTAATGATGGACTGTCGTTTCTCTTTGCTTATTTGAGCTGTTCTTGACATAATATGGACTTGGTCTCTTACCACATAGGGCTAACTTCTGTATACCAACCCTACCTTGTCACAACACAACTGATTGGTTCAAACACGTTAATAATGAAAGACATTCCACAAGTTAACTTTTAACAAGGCACACCTGTTAATTGAAATGAATCCCAGGCGACTACCTCATGAAGCTGGTTGAGAGAATGCCAAGAGAGTGCAAAGCTGTCATTGAGGCATAGGGTAGCTGTAACGGTGTGCGCTGAGAGTCAGGAAGCACGTTCAGGGAGTGAGTGTTTTAAATAAATAAATGAACCGTAATACAAGAAACATGAACAATGCACAGACAGGAAACAGTAACAATGACACCTGGGGAATGAACCAAAGGGAGTGACATATACAGGGCAGGTAATCAAGGAGGTGATGAGTCCATGTGAGTCTGACGCACAGGTGTGCGCCATAATGAGCAGCCTGGTGACCTAGAGGACGGAGAGGAAGCAGATGTGACAGTACCCCCTCACCGACACGCAGCTCCAGCCACAGCATGCCGACCAAAAATGACAATTCTGGGGATCAGGAGTAGACCGGTCACCTCTGCTGAGGCGTGGGAAACCTGTCAGTCCGGCTGAAACGCTGAAGCATGGCAACCTAGAGCACCGGAGAGAGAGCATATGTGACGGTACCCCCTCCCCGACACGTTCAGCACCAGCCCCAGCCATAGGATGCCAAATTAAGGGACAATCCCAGGGATCTGGAGCGGACCGGCCACCTCCGCTAAGGCGCAGAAACCTGACGAACCGGCTGAGGTGTGGAAGCCTGATGAGCCCGCTGAGGCATGGGAGCCTGTCGAGCCCGATGAGGCATGTGAGTCTAACAAACCTGCTGAGGTATGGAAACCCGTTGAGTCAGCTAAGGCAGCGGAACCAGCTGCGCCTCCCAGGTAGCTCCAGGTCAGACACCCAGACCCGACATAACTTCCAATACAAAAAAATAAAACACCCCCTGATGCTTCCGTTTGGTGAGGCGTCATTCTGTAACGATGCGCTGAGAGTCGGGAAGCAAATTCAGGGAGTGAGTGTTTTAATAAATAAATGAAACGTAACACAAAACAAGAAACACGAACAACGCACAGACAGGAATAAGAAACAGAAAGAATGACGCCTGGGGAAGGAACCAAAGGTAGTGACGTACAGGGCATATAATCATATATATATATATATAATATATATATATATAATCAAGGAGGTGATTGAGTCCAAGTGAGCATTTTGACGCGCATGAGAGTTTAACGATGGTGACAGGTGTGTGCCATAACAAGCAGCCTGGTGACCTAGAGGCCGGAGAGGGAGCACATGTGACATTAGCTACTTTGAAGAATCTCATATATAAAAAATATTTTGATTTGTATAACACACATCATTAATTGTCCGTAGAGCTCCGAGATAGGATTGTGTCAAGGCACAGATCTGGGGAAGCGTACCAAAGAATGTCTGCAGCATTGAAGGTTCCCAAGAACACAGTGACCTCCATCATTCTTAAATGGAATACGTTTTGAACCAACCGGGACTCTTCCTAGCGCTGGCCAAACTAAGCAATCGGGAGAGAAGGGCCTTGTACAGGGAGATGACCAAGAACCCGATGGTCACTTTTACAGAGCCCCAGAGTTCGTCTGTGGAGATGGGAGACCATTCCAGATGGACAACCATCTCTGCAGCACTCCACCAATCAGGCCTTTATGGCAGAGTGGCCAGATGGAAGGCAAGTGTTCTTGGGCTGAGCGGGAAAAGACAAGGATGTCATGGAGGTAGACGAAGATGAACCGGTTCATCATGTCGCGTAGAATATCATTAACCAGAGCCTAGAACACAGCACGGGCATTGGTAAGGCCAAATATCATGGCCAAATCAAATCATCAAATCAAATTTATTTATATAGCCCTTCGTACATCAGCTGATATCCCAAAGTGCTGTACAGTAACCCAACCTAAAACCCCAAACAGCAAGCAATGCAGGTGTAGAAGCACGGTGGCAAGGAAAAACTCCCTAGAAAGGCCAAAACCTAGGAAGAAACCTAGAGAGGAACCAGGCTATGTGGGGTGGCCAGTCCTCTTCTGGCTGTGCCGGGTGGAGATTATAACAGAACATGGCCAAGATGTTCAAATGTTCATAAATGACCAGCATGGTCAAATAATAATAATCACAGGCAGAACAGTTGAAACTGGAGCCGAGAGAGAGAGAAAGAAAGAGAGAAAGAGAGAATTAGAGAGAGCATACTTAAATTCACACAGGACACCGGATAGGACAGGAGAAGTACTCCAGATATAACAAGCTGACCTAGCCCCCGACACATAAACTACTGCAGCATAAATACTGGAGGCTGAGACAGGAGGGGACAGGAGACACTGTGGCCCCATCGAGGACACCCCCGGACAGGGCCAAACAGGAAGGATATAACCCCACCCACTTTGCCAAAGCACAGCCCCCACACCACTAGAAGGATATCTTCAACCACCAACTTACCATCCTGAGACAAGGCCGAGTATAGCCCACAAAAATATCTGGTTCCCCCATATTTTTTCTAAGTGATTGTCAATTTGCCCTTCGGGTGATTTTATTTGGCCCCCAAAATTTTCTGAGGCCCAAAAATGTAAACACATACAGCACATTTTTTTTAAAAGTCTTAGTTGTTGGGCATAAAATGACCAGGACATCAGCTAAAATGGATTTTAATTTAGGAAATCTGTTTCCAAGTATTCCCACGCATAAATAAAGAGGCATATGCAATCTGATCCCAATGTAATCAAGTTTTGAAATGATTCCGTTTTGGTCATATAGTATCTGTTTGTAACTTTCGGTCAATTTTGCAGCACAAAAATTACATGTAACTATGTTCCAGCCCCGCCACCATCCGCTCAAGGAAAAATCGGCCCACGGCTGAATGTAATTCAGTGTGTGGGCTCCCAGTCTAGGGACATAAATCCATACGTTTATATAAAGTACATTAACACCGTGACGGAGTTTAAGTGCTGTGTTCAAACACTTATTTCACTTGAAATAGAGTCCAGGTCAGAGGGTTTAACCCTGGGTTCAATTAGCATTTATATTATTTAGCTGCGCTTAATTGAGCTTGCCTGGGACAATTGAGCCAATAGAATAGTCCCATAAGTGCCAACCCCGCCCATCAAGCACTCCAGGCAAGCACAATCACAAGCTCAAAAGTATTTTGAAAGAAAACAAATACTTGAATCCAGGTTGTCGTGTTAGGAGTCTTCTAATGGTCCTCTGAAACACCTCTCAGCCCCACCCTCCCCCTCATCCGTTCATCCCTCTCCCTCCCACAGCAGTTGCTACTGGAGCATCTAATCACATTTAGACAGGCAGTGGGTGGGCGAGAGGACGATCAGTACAACTCCAACTCGAGTGCCTATTGTTGTGGACTCATTGTGCTGTGGCAGTTTAGAATTGCAACGTTGCCCTTTTCTGTGTGTAGTGGGAGGCTGGGTGGTGTGACTGTAAAGTGAATATCGGACAGCGGCAGTCCTAGGAATGATGGATGTGCCTACAATGCAAGGCAATCACTGAGTCCTACATATAGGATAAGTTAGTACAGTGGGGTCTGAAATTATTGGCAATCTTGAAAAAGATGAGCAAAAAAAGACTCAAACAAATAATACAAATACCGAGCTTTGATTGTATTTGATTGTATAGTTAATTATATTATTTTCTACTTATGAAATTTCTCAGAGAAAGGTTTGTTTTATTTGTTTTCAATACTGCACCTTGCAATTTGAACCATTTCTTAGTGGATTTTGTGGATTTTGATTGTCTTGCTGGAAGATCCCCTTGTGGCCGAGTTTCAGCATCCTGGCAGAGGCAGACAGATTTTGGGCTAAAATGTACTGGTACTGGGTAAACTTCATGATGCCGTTGACCTTAACAAGAGCCCCAGGACCAGTGGAAGCAAAATAGCCCCATAAGATTAAAGATCCACCACCATATTTTACAGTAGGTATGAGGTTATTTTCAGCTTATCCATCATTATTTTGACAACAAACCCACCACTGGTGTGCACGGCCAAAGAGCTCTATGTTCATGTCATCTGACCATAGCAACAGTTCCAATCCAAGTGCCAATGCCTTTTAGCAAACTCTAGATGTTTACATTGGTTGGATCACATGAAAACAGAGCTCTTTGGCCACGCCCACTGCAGTGGTGGGTTTGGCCTTGAAATAATGAATCATAAGCAGAAAATAACAAAATGTTATTAGTATAAAATAATATAATTTCCCTTTTCTATATAGCACACAATAACAGCTCAGGATTTGCATTATTTATTTTATACAGTCTTTTTTTGCTAATCTTTAGCAAGGGTGGCAATAATTTCAGACCCAACTGCATATTCAGAGGACACTGAAATGTTTTGTATGGATATTTTTTCCAGAGGAATATGAATTTGTGTTGTGCACATGTTTATGTACTGTATCTATTAGAAGATACGCATACACACCCACTATGTTGTGACACATCAGTGCCAGCTGTGTGCTCTGACCGTGCTCTCTGCTGTGAGTCTGACCCGTGCTGCAGCTCCTGGCTCTCTGCTGTGAGTCTGACCCGTGCTGCAGCTCCTGGCTCTCTGCTGTGATGGAGACTGCAGCTCCTGGCTCTCTGCTGTGAGTCAATCAGCTCCTCCTCTGCTGTGAGTCTGAACAGCTCTGCTCTCTCTGTGAGTCTGACCCGTGCTGCAGCTCCTGGCTCTCTGCTGTGAGTCTGACCCGTGCTGCAGCTCCTGGCTCTCTGCTGTGAGTCTGACCCGTGCTGCAGCTCCTGGCTCTCTGCTGTGAGTCTGACCCTGCTGCAGCTCCTGGCTCTCTGCTGTGAGTCTGACCCGTGCTGCAGCTCCTGGCTCTCTGCTGTGAGTCTGACCCGTGCTGCAGCTCCTGGCTCTCTGCTGTGAGAATCCAGGCTTCAGGATGGAGACAGAGAGGCTCAGTCAATCATAATCCATTGTCTCTCTCTCTCTCTCTCTCTCTCTCTCTCTCTCTCTCTCTCTCTCTCTCTCTCTCTCTCTCTCTCTCTCTCTCTCTCTCTCTCTCTCTCTCTCTCTCTCTCTCTCTCTCTCTCTCTCTCTCTCTCTCTCTCTCATCTCTCTCTCTCTCTCTCTCATCTCTCTCTCTCTCCCCCTAAAGGCTAACCACTCTGACCTGTATCTGTCTGCTCTGGATGGGTCCCAGGTTTGGTTTAAATGCCCCAATTATTCTCATGAATTATGGTGCTCATCTCTAAACGCTGCTGGTGTTGGCACCGCTGCAGGAGAAGAGTTTTCAACATGCTCAGAGCTCTAGAGCAATGCAATATACATTATAGGGAATGTGGGGATAGGCGTATTCTCGCCATAGTTCTGTGATCAGTATATTAGTTCTTATGTCTACACATGTAATTAGTTAATACACTATTTTGTTCCTGTGATATTAACAGTGTTTCATCTGTGCTGCATGGTGAGTGTTTGAATTAAATGGAATAAAAAGATGTGAATGTGATCAAATATAGGCCTTCTCCCTTTCGTCACAGATCCGTCTGGCCTATAGCCTATATCCCCTCTAACCCTTTTGTATTTCCTATAAAACCTAACCCATTAAACCTAGGGGAAATATGTTCAGGCAGCACACTGTAGATTAAAAGGTTTTCTTATCATCTGGTCCTTTTCCTCCCTCCTGTAATTGATCATGTCAAATGTGGCCCCGTCGTTTCCCTCACAATTAATCAGGAATGCATGAACTCAGCATTATTCACAGTAACCCCATGCCATCCCCATTCCTTGGCCCACTGTAAATGAGATAATTATCTCTTAAACAATTAATAACCCCGGGAACAACAGCACAGCCATGGCTTGCGGTGGCGGCACACGTTCCCGTGCTCTCCCTTCCTCCCATCCCAATACGCAGCTATTTTAAGCCCAATAGCCAGGGATGATTGAAGGGTCAAAATGAGAGTCTAAATAGGATTTATTAGTGGTGGAGTAGAGAGGGGAGAGCAGGGTGAGCTGGGGCGACAGAGCGACAGAGAGAGAACGGGAGGGAGAGTGAGAGAAAGAGAACGGGAGAGAGAGATAAAGCAAGAGGGAGAGCGAGAGAGGGAGGGAGAGAGAGAGGGAGAGACACATCATTGCCGTAGTCCTGATCAACATTGGGTACGAGCCGTCTGCTCCGGCTCATACAGAGGCATCAATCCATTTTATCACTTCTAGATTTTTTTCTCTCTCTCTGTGTTTTTCTCCTTTTATGACCCCTTGTCACATTCACAGTGATTAATTTATAACACTCAGACCGTCCACGGTGCTGCGCACGTTGGCCTGCAGCACTTCAGGAATACAGATTATATCTGCTACGAGGCATCACATTCTCCAACAGTACATAAAAGCAGAGAGAGCCACCGCCACAGTGAAGAAGGAATTACAGAGCTGGAACATAGATAATTCTCCAGAAGGGCATGACACACTTGGAGGTAACGGCTATGAGAGAGAGAGAGTTCACTATCTAATGCGCTGAGTAAAAACTTCACTCTCAGCTGCACCAAAGAGAGAAAATGGCAATGATATGATTAAAGAATACATTTACTGCCTGGCTGTCATTTTAGAATCTCAGTCTCATATTAAGTACAGAACCAGTCAAAAGTTTGGACACACCAACTCATTCCAGGGTTTTTGATTATTTTTTACATTTTCTACATTGTAGAATAATAGTGAAGAGATTGAAACTATGAAATAACACATACGGAATCATGTAGTAACCAAAAAAGTGTTAAACAAAACTAAATATATTTGATATTCTTCAAAGTAGCCAACCTTTTGCCTTGATGACAGCTTTGCACACTCTTGGCATTCTCTCAACCAGCTTAACTTGTTGGCTGCTTTTCCTTCATTCTGCGGTACAACTCATCCTAAACCATCTCAATTGGGTTGAGGTCAGGTCATTGTGGAGGCCAAGTCATCTGATGCAGCACACTCTAATGTCTTCACTAGTATTCTACAATGTAGAAGATAGTAAAAATAAAGAAAAACCCTTGAATGAGTAGCTGTGTCCAAACTTTTGACTGGTTCTGTATGGATCTTCAACCCCAGATGGTATGAGAATTAAATTATTAGAACATATATTTGGACAAATGTTACGAACCCCCCCTAAAAATGCCCCAAATTCCTCAGCAACCTTAGTGATCATCTCCATCTATCCCATCCCAACAGATTCCAAACTGCTTTACTGCATTCTGTATGGTTGCTCTCCACTGCTGCTATTCTGGCTCATCTAGTCATTCAGAAACTTCTGTCTGTAAATGATTAATGTGAAGTCTGTTCTATTCTGACCCAGAGCCAGTGATCTAGGAGAAACAGGGATGGTTGGGCAGAGGCCAGACAATAGGGGGAAGGATCAAAGCACAAATTAGTAAGCACTAGCTTACTCTTGCTCTTTGAAGCCCCCTATCAATCATAATGGTGAAAATTGCCACTTGTAGTTGTAATGGCATCCTGCAGGGGCAGATGTTACAGCTGTTGCTCATGGTTGAACATGCCCTTAGGCATATGTCTAGGATCAGCTGGCCTACACACAGATCGCAACCTTAAGCGTTAGTGGGAGGAATGCAAACTGACCTGAGATCAATGTTTTGGCCTGAAGCATACTGGTGTTTGTGATGCCCTTGCCTGCTGCACTGCTATTGTTCACTCTCCACCCATCCACAGAGCAGTGATCTGAGAGGGCTGACAGATGAGGATATGTCAAGCTAGTGATCCTATACTCTGTCATTCTCCAGTCCCCCTACGAACACTAAACAATTTTAGATTCACTAGACATGTCTGTGCACCTGTTGGATATCACATTGACAGTAATGTATTGGAATGACATTCAAATCAAATCACATTTTATTGGCCAGATACATTCCATTACAGCTGCGCCATCATAGGTTTGGACGAGTTTCTCTATGAACTTAAACTCAGACATCTCAAAATTCATAAAGTCAAACACAGATGCGTAGTGCATCTCGCACACTTGACACATTAAAGTAAGCCCGAGCATGCCTAGGCCGTCATTGAAAATAAGAATTTGTTCTTAACTGACTTGCCTAGTTAAATAAAGGTAAAATAAATACAAATTTGATTGTGAGGAGTTCTAGGGCAGGTGAACAAAAGGACTGCTGCTGCTCCAGTTAACTTTTCTGCCTGCGGCTATGGAATCCTGACCTGTTCACCGGATGTGCTACCTGTTCCAGACCTGCTGTTTTCAACTCTCTAGAGACAGCAGGAGTGGTAGAGATACTCTTAATGATCGGCTATGAAAAGCCAACTGACATTTACTCCTGAGGTGCTGACTTGCTGCACCCTCGACAACTACTGTGATTATTATTATTTGACCATGCTGGTCATTTATGAACATTTGAACATCTTGGCCATGTTCTGTTATAATCTCCACCCAGCACAGCCAGAAGAGGACTGGCCACCCCTCATAGCCTGGCTCCTCTCTAGGTTTCTTCCTAGGTTTTGGCCTTTCTAAGGAGTTTTTCCTAGCCACCGTGCTTCTACACCTGCATTGCTTGCTGTTTGGGGTTTTAGGCTGGGTTTCTGTACAGCACTTTTAGATATCAGCTGATGTACAAAGGGCTACATAAATACATTTGATTTGATTTCGAGTTCCTGTATGTTGTTACAATTACACCATGAGTCGTTAATCATGAAAAATACACCCCTGCCCTTCTTCTTCCCGGAGAGATGTTTATTCCTGTCGGCGCGATGCACTGAGAATCCAGGTGGCTGTACCGACTCCGACAACATATCCAGAGAGAGCCATGCTTCCGTGAAACAGAGTATGTTACAATGATGTCTCTGATGTCTCTCTGGAAAGCAACCCTTGCCCTGATTTCATCAACTTTGTTATCTAGGGACTGGAGATTAGCGAGTAATATACTCGGAGGCGGTGGGTGGTGTGCACTCTTCCAACTCTCTCTCCTCCGTTGGCGTTGTTTTGGGTCGGCCTCTGGAATCAGTTCAAATGCACTGGGTGGTGCGGATAAAGATCTGCTTTGGGAAAGTCATATTCCTAGTCATAGTGCTGATAAGTTGACACCGCTCTGATATCCAATAGTTCTTCCCGGCTGTATGTAATAGCACTTAAGATTTTCTGGGCTAACAATGTAACAAAAAATACATTAAAAAAAATAATAATGCAAAGTTTCCTAAGGACTAGAAGCAAGGCAGCCCTCTCTGTCGGGACCATTTTACATTCAGAGGACAAGATATGGAAACCACCATTCAGAGATTCAACGACAGAACATTTCTCTGATTCTCCTTGACAAGAGACTGATGTGATACTGTCTCGTTCTCCTTCACTCTCTTTCCTTTGTGCATTTTATATGAATCAGAAAGCTTTTAAAATATTGTTTCTGGCAAACATAAAAGTGCATGCAGTATATAAAGTATGCTGAATCAGTAGCCTGATAACCTCTGTAAGTCATCTGAATACTCTGACTTGACAAATCTGCTTTCTCTCTCTTCTCTATCTCTCTGTTCTTTGTCTCTATCTCACTCTCTTTTTTTCTATATCTCTCTTCTCTCTGTTTCTTACTCTGTCTCTGCAATATTTTATTCCCTCGCATTCTGTTTCTGTCAATGGAAAGGAAAATAATTGTATTATGTTGGCAGGCCCTTTCCTCCATTATGTAGAATATAATGCAGCCAGGAAAAACGATGTTCCCACTGCCAGCAGTATTTATGGAGAGTATAATGTATAAGCACAATCCCAAGGCAATATGGAGCTATCCGAGTTATCCTTACGCACAATGTATTAAGCTTGCTCTAAAGTTTGGGCTGCCTCTCCAAACGCCACCCAATTCCAAAAGTACCGTAGTGCACTACTTTGGACCAAAGCCCATAGGGCTCTGGTCAAAAGTAGTGTACTATGTATGGTATAGGGTGCCATTTGGGACGTATACTCGTCTTCTATTGTCCTCTGTAAATAGCAATACACCATAGAAGCACGTTCCTTCCTGTGTGCACAAGTCATTGCGTTCCAACTCAAATAGCCTGCAGCTAGACTTTCAGTGAGTCCGGCGTGTTTAAGGATTACCTGAAGGGACAATTTGATCGGAATGTTCTCTCTAATGGGGGAACTTTCCCCTCGTATTATGATGCTACTCATTATCCTCCAGATACTAACAAAGTTGTATTTTGAATATTGTATTAATGACTAGGTGTTTGTTTTGAATCTGTGCAGGAATGACAATGTCACATACATAGAATATTCCTCAAATGCATAGCCTCGTTTTTGATATAGGGCTGTTAAATTGAAAAGTTATCATTTGACTCGCAGCTAAAGCATCATCTTGCACACTTACTAGACGGTGTGCAGAGAAACTTCTACTCAACTCCAACAACAGGTGGTGTGAAGTCACATGACATTGGTCAAACAAATAACGCAGTCCTATCTAAAACACATTACTGCTCTTCCCTCTCTACCAGCTCTCTTTCTCCCCCTTCTCCCTCCCACGCTGCAGGGGGATGGAGGTTATTCACACAGCAGCTCTATGTCATCTCCTCCATTATAAAACTACACCAAAAGGTCCAGATTACGCTCAATGTGCTGTCATAACAATCACATTTTTGCTCCCTGTGTCTGCAGGCCCTTTGCTATTATTCAAGTTCGGGGATACATTGGGTCTGTGGGGGACCCGTTTGCAAAAAGGACACATCCTTCTCAGCCTCAATGTCCGCGAAAGCCGAGGAGCACGTTGGGATAACTTCAATTTTTTTTTCAACATTTTGGAGAGAAAATGATTTTTCCCAGACCCATTTGCATGCAGTGTTCTTAGTCAGGTTGTGTTAATTGAGTGTCCCTAGCCTGTTGCACTCTTGTGTTGGTTATGTGGCAGGCTGTGGTGTAGACACTGTGAAAGGCACTTAATGGTTTGAGAGCTCATACGAATGAGGACACGTAGATTTGTTTGCTTTTTCACAGTCAATTATTCTTTCCATTTTTACCACATGACGTACTTTCATATTTCGGTTGTCTAAAGATATTTTCCCCAGTGATTTTTTTCTTCTCCCTCTCCATCTATTATTGTGGCAGCCCCCAATAGTATTGCAGTGGTTGAAGCGCAATGTTAACCCACCCCGATGTCACCAACAAAACAAAAAACATAAAAAATGTAACTCCTAGACCGGCTGGGCGAACAACAACTGACGATCCGGCTGAGGCCCGACGTGGGATCCGAGCCAACCGGGGCAAGGTAACCTCTCGAGCCAGCTAGGGCGTAGAAGCCCGACGAGCTGGCTAGGCACTCCCAGTTCCGTCGGTGGTGACCCAGAGCCGATGGCACCATACCAACTGGAACGCCAGTGCTCCCCGATGCTTTGTATGATGGCTTCTGCATTCTGTCACATGGAATGATGCTGTAGAGATGAAGCGGGTATGGGGAGTCAAACATTTAATAAAGAACAATGTCACGATCGTCGTAGTGAGGAGACCAAAGCGCAGCGTGGTGTGAATACATATTTTTAATGAATGACGAAAAAACACGAAGTACACTAAACAAAGAAACAAACAAAATAACAAGACGAACATGACCGCCTCCGAAACTGAGTGCTAACATGCAACATCACATAGACAATAACCCACAAACCCAAACTGGAAAATGGCAAGCTAAATAGGTTCCCCAATCAGAGACAACGATAAACAGCTGCCTCTGACCGGGAACCAATCCAGGCCACCATAGACCTACAATATGCCTAGACCATACACACACCTAGACATACAAAAACCCTAGATGAGACAAAAACACACATACCACCCTCGTCACACCCTGACCTAACCAAAATATATAAAGAAAAACAAAGAATACTCAGGTCAGGGCGTGACAAAAAGACATGGAACGAGACAGGAACAGCATCAGCAAACTAGTAATACAAACAAAAAGCAATTCATGCATCAGCAGTGATCAGGGCAGGGGAATTGACAAATATAGGGGAGGTAATAACCGGTGATGAGTGAGTCCAGGTGAGTCCAATATCGCTGATGCGTGTGACGAGGGAAGGCAGGTATGCGTAATGGATGACAGGAGTGTGTGATGCAGGGCGGGAGCAGACGTGACACAAACACTAGCTAGCCTAACTTTCCTCAACCAAGACCAGCCTCTCACAAGTTACAACACAAAATGTAGCTGATAAAACAAATAGTTTTTCTAAGAAATAGCTTTAATTAATCTAACCCGGTCAATGCAGATGTAAGTAGCTCATCGGCTGTGCATTGCAGTGTGTACACATGCTAGCTGGCTAGATAATTAGTTAGATCGAGACAGACACGTCGCTATGATTTATTAATTCAGTACACCCTCTGTCAATGAAATGTTCTTCATGCTATTTTTATTCAAATGTGTGCTGACTGATCAACAGTCTCAAGTTCCTTTTCTGTGTGTTCCCACAAATCTGAGCTCAGTAAGAAAAATTACGTTTAAACTATGTATTTTCCAGATGTTGAAGTTAGGTTCATTTTAGGTTCTGAATGAAAGGTGAAAATATGTATTGTCGGGAAGTTTAAAATATGTATTTTCCAGACATAAAAAAAAAGCATTTTCTGGAAGTGGAAAATACATATTTCCAGATGTTCAAATCAGGTACATTTTCAGTTCTGAATTAATGTTAAAAATCATTTCTCTACTATTTTTTACTGTACTGCATGCACTCTGCAGTGCTCTACTGCAGTGGTTCTTAAACCTCTCCCCTGGGAGCCCTAGAAGTTTCAACATTTTGCTGTAGCTCTGTACTAGCTAGGCAAGCGCTTGAGGATTAGCTGACAAGTTGAATCAGGTGTGCTAGCTCTGGAATAGATCAATTACATGGAATGGGCCTGGGGTGCCCATGGAGATGATTGAAAACCAGTACTCTACTGTACTGTGCTGTCCAAACTTGTGAAACATGGATGTCTATGATTGGTTCAGATTTGGACGTAGTAAAGACCGGGCCAAATCTAAACCAAACATAGACATATATGTTTGCGCCAAATCAAGGCCAGCACGAACCTGGGGACCAAATCTGAACCAGATATAGACATCTATGTTTCAAAAACGCTCTCCTAACTGTTTACGAAAACTGGATTTATTTCAAGACCTACCTTCAAACTCAGTGCCTCTTTCCTTGACATCATGGGAAAATCAAAAGAAATCAGCCAAGACCTCAGAAAAATAATTGCAGACCTCCACAAGTCTGGTCCATCTTTGGGTGCAATTTCCAAGCGCCTGAAAGTACCTCGTTCATCTGTACAAACAATAGTACGCAAGTATAAACACATTGGGACTATGCAGCTGTCATACCGCTCAGGAAGGAGGCGCGTTCTGTCTCCTAGAGATGAATGACCTTTGTGCTAAAAGTGCAAATCAATCCCAGAACAAACAGCAAAGGACCGTGTGAAGGTGCTGGAGGAAACAGGTACAAAAGTATCTATATCCACAGTAAAACGAGTCCTATATCGACATAACCTGAAAGACCGCTCAGCAAGGAAGAAGCCACAGCCTCAAAACCGCCATAAAAAAGTCAGACTACGGTTTGCAACTGCACATGGGGACAAAGATTGTACTTTTTGGAGAAATGTCCTCTGGTCTGATGAAAGAAAAATATAACTGTTTGACCATAATTACCATTGTTATGTTTGGAGGAAAAAGGGGGAGGCTTGCAAGCCGAAGAACACCATCCCAACCGTGAAGCATCATGTTGTGGGGGTGCTTTGCTGCAGGAGGGACTGGTGTACTTCACAAAATAGATGGCATCATGGGGCTGGAAAATGATGTGGATATATTGAAGTAGCATCTCAAGACATCAGTCAGGAAGTTAAAGCTTTGTCGCATGAATGTCTTCCAAATGAACAATGACCCCAAGCATACTTCAAAGTTGTGGCAAAATGGCTTAAGGACAACAAAGTCAAAGTATTGGAGTGGCCATCACAAAGCCCTGACCTCAATCCCATAGAACATTTGTGGGCAGAACTGCAAAAGCGTGTGCGAGCAAGGAGGCCTACAAACCTGACTCAGTTACACCAGCTCTGTCAGGAGTAATGGGTCAAAATTCACGCAACTTATTGTGGGAAGCTTGTGGAAGGCTACCTGAAACGTTTGACCCAAGTTAAACAATTTAAAGGCAATGCTACCAAATACTATTTGAGTGTTTGTAAACTTCTGACACACTGGGAATGTGATGAAAGAAATAAAAGCTGAAATAAATCATTCTCTCTACTATTATTCTGACATTTCACATTCTTAAAATAAAGTGGTGTTCCTAACTGACCTAAGACAGGGTATTTTAACTAGGATTAAATGGCAGAAAACCCTTTTTGCAATTTTGTTAGCACAGCTGAAAACTGTCAGAATAGAAAGAGGAGTGGGAGGCCCCGGTGCACAACTGAGCAAGAGGACAAGTACATTAGAGTGTCTACTTTGAGAAACAGACAGGCCAGCATCCCCGAGTCGCCCCTGTTGACGTTGAGACTGGTGTTTTGCACGTACTATTTAATGAAGCTGCCAGTTGAGGACTTGTGAGGTGTCGGTTTCTCAAACTAGGCACTCTACTTGTCCTCTTGCTCAGTTGTGCACCGGGGTCTCCCACTCTTTCTATTCTGGTTAGAAACAGTTTGCGCTGATCTGTGAATGGAATAGTACATAGCGTTGTACGAGATCCTCTGTTTCTTGGCAATTTCTTGCAATGAATAGCCTTCAATTCTCAGAACAAGAATAGACTGACGAGTTTCAGAAGAAAGTACTATGTTTCTGGCCATTTTGAGCCTGTAATCAAACCCACAAATGCTGATGCTCCAGATACTCAAGTAGTCTAAAGAAGGCCAGGTTTATTGCTTCTTTAATCAGAACAACAGTTTTTAGCTGTGCTAACATAATTGCAAAAAGGTTTTCTAATGATCAATTAGCCTTTTAAAATAATCTTGGATTAGCTAACACAACGTGCCAATGGAACACAGGAGTGATGGTTGCTGATAATGGGCCTCTGTACGCCTATGCAGATATTCCATAAAAAATCTGTCGTTTCCAGCTACAATAGTCATTTACAACATTAACAATGTCTACACTGTATTTCTGATAATTTTGCTGTTATTTTAATGGACAAAATCTTTTAAAAAACAAGGACATTTCTAAGTGACCCCAAACTTTTGAACAGAATATATAATTGTAAACTCTTTTTCAGGACCTTGTCTTTCAAAGATAATTCGTAAAAATCCAAATACCTTCACAGATCTTCATTGTAAAGGGTTTATACACTGTTTCCCATGTTCAATGAACCATAAACAATTGATGAACACGCACCTGTGGAACGGTTGTTAAGACACTAACAGCTTACAGACGGTAGGTAATTAAGGTCACAGTTATAAAACTTAGGACACTAAAGAGGCCTTTCTACTGGCTCTGAAAAACACCAAAAGAAAGATGGCCTGGGTCCCTGCTCATCTGCGTGAACGTGCCTTAGGCCTGCTGCAAGGAAACATGAGGACTGCAGATGTGGCCAAGGCAATAAATTGCAATGTCAGTACTGTGAGAAGCCTAAGACAGCGCTACAGGGAGACAGGACGGACAGCTGATCGTCCTCGCAGTGTTTGTATGTGGCTTTAATTAACTCAATGATATATATTTTTTACATTGTTTGCAAACTGATATGTGACACATATTAATGCCAAAATAACATGCAAAACAGGGCCCACCTACACTGAATGACAGGAAGCCACTGATTATATACCTCATTGTTGGGACTGGCTATATGTCTAAAGATATCTGCCACATAGCACTAACTTCAATAATTATGGGATGAAGATGTAACATATTCTGGGAAATGAATTACGATATTTGTGAGGAAGAAAAAGACTACAGACAGACAATGTTTTCCATCCGATCTTGCAGCCTCCACTGCATACAGGTCCTGCTTGGTCCCGGGTCAAAAAGTTTGAAAACCACTGAGCTAGAACAGATTGCTGATTGCAAACGTCAAATAGTAGGGAGAGAGGCCTGCCACAAATGAACATGCAGCTCAAAAAAACCCACGTTGATCAAGAAAATGAACCGGTTACTTTGCAATTTCACCAGCAATGGCATCAAGCATTAGTTAGCTTGGGCCTACTGTTCTCGGTATGTCAAAATAGCTTGAAATGTATCATTTACTTGTGAAGCTTGCATTTGGAATTTGTTGTTCACGTTAATTATTACATAATCTAAATGTTTTGTAGACAAAATAATGAAAAGGGCATTATGGTAGCCTCAATAAATAGACAAAGATTTGTAGTTGAACAAGTCATTGCTTGTAAGGGGCAGAACAAAAGGTTTTTACCTTGTCAGCTCAGGGATTGATCTTGCAACCTTTCGGTTACTAGTCCAACGCTCTAACCACTAGGCTACCTTGCCTCCGGAATCTTGGGCCTTGTGACTTGCTTGTGACTCCAATAATAGTGACTTGGTCCCACCTCTGTAATATACAGTACTGCCCTTTGATCAATACAGCAATTGATTAAACAGGGCCATGTTTGCAAAACAAGAGTTTCTAAGCTCATGTCAATGTTACACAGGTCAGCTAATGGTTGTTATGTTGGGCCACCTACCTGACCAAAAAAAATGACATGCATTGCTAAAATAAAGGTTTATGGGAATACAGGCAGGCACCACATTACTACAAGACAAAACAGCTCGCTCAATCAAGCATTTTATTTATTTCAACTTTATTTCACTAGACAATTCAGTTAAAGAACAAATTCTTATTTACAACGACAGCCTACCAAAAGGCAAAAGGCCTTTTGGGGCTGGGATTAAAAATAAAAATAAATTCAATAAAAATATAGGACAAATCACACATCACAACAAGAGAGACAACAGAACACTACAAAGAGAGAGACCGAAGACAACAACACAGCACGGCAGCAACACATGACAACACAGCATGGTAACAACACAACACGGCAGCAGCACAACATGGTAGCAGCACAAAACAGGGTACAAACATTATTGGACACAGACAACAGCACAAAGGTCAAGAAGGTAGGGACAACAATCCATCATACAAAGCAGCCACAACGGTCAGTAAGAATGTCCATGATTGAGTCTTTGAATGAAGTGATTGTCGCTAGCTGCAGCGAACTGAAAAGATGAGCGACCCAGGGATGTGTGTGCTTTGAGGACTTAAAAAAAATGTGACTGGCAGAACGGTTGTTGTATGTGGAGAATGAGGGCTGCAGTACATATCTCAGATAGGGGGAGTGAAGCCTAAGAGGGTTTTATAAATAAGCATCAACCAGTGGGCTTGAGACGGGTATACAGAGGAGTATAGAGTGCAGTGATGTGTCCTATAAGGTGCTTTGGTGGCAAATCTGATGGCCGAATGGTAAAGGACATCTAGCCGCTCGAGAGCACCCTTACCTGCCGATCTATAAATGACGTCTCCGTAATCTAGCATGGGTAGGATGGTCATCTGAATCAGGGTTAGTTTGGCAGCTGGGGTGAAAGAGGAGTGATTATGATAGAGGAAACCAAGTCTAGATTTAACCTTAGCCTACAGCTTTGATATGTGCTGAGAGGACATTGTACCGTCTAGCCATTCTCCCAAGTACTTGTATGAGGTGACTACCTCAAGCTCTAAACCCTCAGAGGTAGCAATCTTAGTCTTGTAAGTATAAAAGCATAGCTTGCTTTCATATATATATATATTTTTTAAAGCTTAAAAAGGTAGTGGAATGGGATTAGTGTGGTGTGTGAAGAATCCAATACTTGACCTTGTACAAATCACATTATTGTGGGAGCACATGCTCTAAGAGTATGAACTAGGCTGATTGAGATGGTTTGAATCCTAAGCAACCTGCATACACATTGTGTGAAGAACAAATGACCAGCATAGCTACTGTAGTAGGTCAAAGCTGTGTGGTGGAAAACCTTGGTTGACTAGACATTGTGGTGCTCGTGAATTTCTTTTCCTTTTCGGGCTTCAGACCAATGCCTACGTCTCACTTAAAATGTCGTTTTTTGTTTTTAATTCTATTTTCAGTTGGTTTGTTGTTAAACCAATTGATTGATACGTCTGATGCAGGGGATATTTTATGGAGAAAATCTTATTTGTGAGGATTTGATGGGAAATGAAATGGCCATTTAGTTCCTCTTCACTGGGTTTTGTAGCTCTGGTATTGATTTGTCCTCTTTGCCAAAATGCCACTCCCAGAAAACAATTTAACATAATTTGGCAGTTTCGCTCTTGTTCCAAATGTTTAGCAAACAGAAGAGGAATTAATAATGCCGTGGGAAAGAATCAGAACAGTGAAAACTCTCCTTACCGTGTTTGTTATTTTAATCAATCCTAAAAGTTCTCTATAAGCTTGCGTATGTGCATGCTTATGCACCCATGTGTTTGTGAGAGAGAGAGAGGCAGAAATATATAATGAAATCGAGACAAAGCAAGAGAGTGAAAACTAAACAGAGGGAGGGTAGAGAGATAGTGAAATCGAGAGAAAGTGTGTGTGCTGTTTACATGCGTGCACGTGTGTGTGTGCACGTGTGTGTGCCTGTGTGTGTGTGCTTCACCCTCCAGCACTCGACAGCTGTGCTGCTTCCTCTTCTCTGGTTATGGAGGGTGAATTATGGAAAAGCTCACCAATTAAATATTGAAAGGACACAGAAATGAAGAGAATCTGAAGAGTGCGAGGGGTGTGTCCAACAACTGCTTCCAATTTGCAGGCACAATATGAAACCCTTCACGCAAGTCATTTCTTTTTTTTCCAGACGGCTTCAAATACCTCTGTATGTTCGCATTAATTAAAAATGAACCAAGAAAACAACATGTGGCTCAGTTGGTAGAGCATGGTCCCGTATGGCTCAGTTGGTAGAGCATGGTCCCGTATGGCTCAGTTGATAGAGCATGGTCCCGTATGGCTCAGTTGGTAGAGCATGGTCCCGTATGGCTCAGTTGGTAGAGCATGGTCCCGTATGGCTCAGTTGATAGAGCATGGTCCCGTATGGCTCAGTTGGTAGAGCATGGTCCCGTATGGCTCAGTTGGTAGAGCATGGTCCCGTATGGCTCAGTTGATAGAGCATGGTCCCGTATGGCTCAGTTGATAGAGCATGGTCCCGTATAGCTCAGTTGATAGAGCATGGTCCCGTATGGCTCAGTTGATAGAGCATGGTCCCGTATGGCTCAGTTGATAGAGCATGGTCCCGTATAGCTCAGTTGATAGAGCATGGAGCATGGTCCCGTATGGCTCAGTTGATAGAGCATGGTCCCGTATGGCTCAGTTGGTAGAGCATGGTCCCGTATGGCTCAGTTGATAGAGCATGGTCCCGTATGGCTCAGTTGATAGAGCATGGTCCCGTATGGCTCAGTTGATAGAGCATGGTCCCGTATGGCTCAGTTGGTAGAGCATGGTCCCGTATGGCTCAGTAGATAGAGCATGGTCCCGTATGGCTCAGTTGATAGAGCATGGTCCCGTATGGCTCAGTTGGTAGAGCATGGTCCCGTATGGCTCAGTTGGTAGAGCATGGTCCCGTATGGCTCAGTTGATAGAGCATGGTCCCGTATAGCTCAGTTGATAGAGCATGGTCCCGTATAGCTCAGTTGATAGAGCATGGTCCCGTATGGCTCAGTTGGTAGAGCATGGTCCCGTATGGCTCAGTTGGTAGAGCATGGTCCCGTATGGCTCAGTTGGTAGAGCATGGTCCCGTATGGCTCAGTTGGTAGAGCATGGTCCCGTATGGCTCAGTTGGTAGAGCATGATCCCGTATGGCTCAGTTGGTAGAGCATGGTCCCGTATGGCTCAGTTGATAGAGCATGGTCCCGTATGGCTCAGTTGATAGAGCATGGTCCCGTATGGCTCAGTTGGTAGAGCATGGTCCCGTATGGCTCAGTTGGTAGAGCATGGTCCCGTATGGCTCAGTTGGTAGAGCATGGTCCCGTATGGCTCAGTTGATAGAGCATGGTCCCGTATGGCTCAGTTGATAAAGCACGGAGCTTGCAAAGCCAGGGTGAAGGGTATGATCCCCATGGGGGACCAGTATGAAATGCACCCACTAGTGTAAGCTGCTCTCAATAAGAGCATCTGCTAAATGACTCAAATGTTAACGTAACATGAAGTAATTGTCTTCAGTTTAAGCGGTATTTCCTCTTTTATATGATCTAACATACTGTATAGGAGCATAACATGCTCCTGGCATTCCCTGGCCTATGACACATACAACAGTACGTGTGTTGCTTAATTAAAGCTCTTATACCTGTAAACAAATTCCTCAATATCGTGACATTGGTATGACATGTGGTTAAAGTAACGAGTTAACATTCTTCCTTAAAAATCTCCAAGACCACAGGTTGATACTTATTCATTCTCTCACTCAAGAAGAGATCTAACCCCACAGAAACAATATGAAGATTCCTTCAGAGGCCACGATGGTATGTATATTCTCTTGTCAGGTCTCTTCATAGAAATATATACACATAGATAGGACCTCTTTGGGGTTTCCTTATGCCACAAAGCTCTACTCATTTCCGTGTAAAAGGGCCCATGAGCCCCAACATGTGAAGTTCACATTTCGGGTTAAAGGCATTCAGTTGTGTAAGTGACAAGGTATCCCCTTTCCTTTCCATTTCATAGGAGAATGTTAAATTGGATGTCAAATGAAAGCTAAGACTATATTTTTTTATGAAGGTATTTTTACAAACATTTTCCATCTGAAAAATAAGCAAAAGCTTTGATTTCTTGTAAAACATGTGGAAAAGGGGTTCTTAGAAAACTTCTACCAGAAAAGTATTTGGAAGTATTTCTAATACCTTTTAATCACAATACTGTTGAAGTAAAGACCTCTAACTAATATCAACACTTATTAAGATTAAGTTCAGGATATTTTATTCTACCTTCTGTAAGTTAAGAAACATTGCTGTGTGCCTTGAAATTCCATTACCAAAAACCCATATACAGTGCCTTCGGAAAGTATTCAGACTACTTGAATTTTTTCACATTTAGTTGCCTTATTCTAAAATGCATTAAATACAAAAAAATCTCAATCTACACACAATTCTACACACAATCTACACACAATGACAAAGGAAAAACAGGTTTTTAGAATTTTTTCTAATTTATTAAAAATAAACAGAAATATTCCATTCACATAAGTATTCAGACCCTTTACTCAGTACTTTGTTGAAGCACCTTTGTCAGCAATTACAGCCTCAAGTCTTCCTGGGTATGACGCTATAAGCTTGGCACACCTGTATTTGAGGAGTTTCTCCCATTCTTCTCAAGAGCTGCAAGGTTGGATGGGGAGCATTGCTGCACAGCTATTTTCAGATCTCTTCAGAGATGTTTGATCGGGTTCGAGTCCGGCCTCTGGCTGGGCCACTCAAGGACATTCAGAGACTTGTCCTGAAGCCACTCCTGCGTTGTCTTGGCTGTGTGCTTAAGGTCATTGTGCTGTTGGAAGGTGAACCTTCGCCCCAGTCTGAGGTCCTGAGCGTTCTGGAGCAGGTTTTCAGCAAGGATCTCTCTGTACTTTGCTCCGTTCATCTTTGCCTCGATCCTGACTAGTCTCCCAGTCCCTGCTGCTGAAAAAAATCCCCACAGCATGATGCTACCACCACCATGCTTCACCGTAGGGATGGTGCCAGATTTCCTCCAGACATGACACTTGGCATTTAGACCAAAGAGTTCAATCTTGGTTTCATCAGACCAGAGAATCTTGTTTCTCAAGTTCTGAGAGTATGTAGGTGCCTTTTGGAAAACTCCAAGCAGGCTGTCATGTACCTTTTACTGAGGAGTGGCTTCCGTCTGGACACTCTACCATAAAGGCTTGATTGTTGGAGTGCTGCAGAGATGATTGTCCTTCTGGAACGTCCTCCCATCTCCACAGAGGAACTGTAGAACTCTGTCAGAGTAACCATCGGGTTCTTGGTCACCTCCTTGACCAAGGCCCTTCTCCCCTGACTGCTCAGTTTGGCCAGGTGGCCAGCTCTAAGAAGAGTTTTGGTGGTTCCAAACTTCTTCTATTTAACAATGGTGGAGGCCATTGTGTTGTTGGGGACCTTCAATGCTGCAGAAATGTTTTGGTACCCTTCCCCAGATCTGTGCCTCGACACAATCCTGTCTCGGAGCTCTACTGACAATTCCTTCAACCTCATGGCTTGGTTTTTGCTGTGGGACCTTATATAGACATGTGTGTGCCTTTCCAAATCATGTCTAATCAATGAAATTTACCACAGGTGGACTCCAATCAAGTTGTGGAAACATCTCTCAAGGATGATCATTGGAAGCTGGATGCACCTGAGCTCAATTTCGAGTCTCTTAGTAAAAGGGCTGAATACTTATGCAAATAAGGTATCTGTTTTTTATTTTTAATACTTTTGCAAAAAAAAAAATCTAAATCCCTCTTTTTGCTTTGTCATTTTTGAGTATTGTTTGTCGATTGATGGGGGGTGGACGACTATTTAATACATTTTAGAGTAACAAATTGTGGAAAAAGTCAAGGGATGTGAATACTTTGAGGGCATTGTATCAATCTTTAAGATATTTTCCAAATGTTCTGCAGTACCTCATGAGGAGGGTTGATAATGAAAGTTCATATAAGTAACAAGTAAAGGTAAACCTGTCAATTAGTTAGGGTTTTTACTGATAGCAATTTTGTTTATGAATTATTATTTGATTAAAACTTCACTTACTGTAATTCAATAACAGAAAATATATGTTTATAAAACTCAAGGTGTCATGTCATAGCTGACACCCCATTATTTCTGCAGACATCTAATCTTAATTCAGAGCAGATATTTAACAGAGTTTTTGGGAAACGTCACACAAAAATGGAGGGAGATTTTACCGAAATTCTGGTCCCAAACATTGCATCTTCACAGTTCCTCCAGTAAATGTGTTTTTGTCAAAATGTTCATTGCAAATTGTTGAAAGTAGTTATTGTGCATAGAGTAACCTTTTGTTGTTGTTGTCATACTCCTCTACCAGACCAATTCTGTTACGTGGAATTGCTCACACTCACTTTCATGTACAATACAACTTGTGGTTGAGACGAAGAGGTTGAAAGAGAGAGTGGTGCTAAATAATGTATTTCATACATCATATTTTTACCATTATTCCCCCTATTCTTCTTCTAAGCTTTCTCTGAAATGAAAACGAGTCGAAATACCTACTTTTATGGATTGCGCGCACACAACTCTGTTTCAATATCTCTCTCTCTCACAAACACACATACTCACAAACACACATACTCACATACTCACATACTCACATACTCACATACTCAGGTGGTGAATAATGAGGCTTGAGGGAAACTCTCAGCCAGGGTTAAAATATCATCTAAAATATGGACATCTCCAAGTTTACCAAGTGACAGGTTCAGGGTTTTGAAAAAAGTAGGAATTTTTTCTGCATATGATAATGCACATTGTGGTTTGAGGAGGAAAATAGCTCAACCCATTCATCCACACAGAAGATATTATCTGGGTGATAATGAAACACCCCAGTTATTTAAATCAAAATGAATTGAGCCATTTCTTCACACTAATAGGGATATGAACCTTTATCCCTCTCTCTTACCAGACACCTTCTGTTGAGTGACGTTGACTCCACCAACCCGACGACGACTTGACATCTTAAACCTGAAACATACGAGACGGAGGCATTTATGACATCTAAATGACTGAGCTCCAGAAAATAATGTATGGGAGTAACGGCTCTGAATCCGACGGGTATGGAGAAGAAATGTACAGCTCAATCCCACTGTTTTCCACCGTATTAGCGAGGTTAGACAAGCGAGAGAGCGGTTAGAGCGGGCAGCTGCATAATACTCATCTCAATAAAGCCACAGAACATGGCCTGTAAATTATTATAGTTAGAGAGAAAGTGACAGAAATATTCAAGGAGCTCGGGTGAGCGTGTGAGTTTGTGTGTCCGTGCGTTATGTCTTTTATAAAATAGGCCGTCCGAGCATCTTCAGCCCAGATGGAGGATGATGGGAGGTGAGCTGAGGGTAATGGGAAAACTCCAAACCCATTGGCTCATATTTACACAGAGGATGCGTCTCAAATGGCGCCCTATTCCCTATATAGTACACTATGGGCCCTGGTCAAAAGTAGAGCACTATACAGGGAATAGGGTGCCATTTGGGGCCTAGTTAGGTTTCTGTCCTGAGATTAATTTCTGATTTATCCTAATTGTCTGATTTAAATTTTAAAAAATACAAAATTTGATTTAACTCAAAATCAAACAAGATAAATCACTTAGAGAGAGTGGAAAATTATGTTTTCTGAGAGGGACGTCTGTGTGTGTTCTTGTGAGTTGTGTGTGTGTGTGTGTGTGTGTGTGTGTGTGTGCATGCACATGTGTGAGTGTGTGCCAGAGTGAGAGTCAACAGAAGGCATCATAGAGTTAGAAGGTTATTTTGGTAACATGAAGTCCAGCCCTGAGGGATCATGATTAAGACAGTGAATCAGACCTTACATCAGACCCGACAACCTAGCATCCCAGACAGACGCATGGAATCTTAACCTCTTTCAACTCCACCTCTGAGCGTAGCCAAATCAAATCAAATCAAATCAAATCAAATTTTTATTTGTCACATACACATGGTTAGCAGATGTTAATGCGAGTGTAGCGAAATGCTTGTGCTTCTAGTTCCGACAATGCAGTAATAACGAGCAAGTAATCTAACTAACAATTCCAAAAAAACTACTGTCTTATACACAGTGTAAGGGGATAAAGAATATGTACATAAGGATATATGAATGAGTGATGGTACCGAGCAGCATAGGCAAGATACAGTAGATGATATCGAGTACAGTATATACATATGAGATAAGTATGTAAACCAAGTGGCATAGTTAAAGTGGCTAGTGATACATGTATTACATAAGGATGCAGTCGATGATATAGAGTACAGTATCAACGTATGCATATGAGATGAACAATGTAGGGTAAGTAACATTATATAAGGTAGCATTGTTTAAAGTGGCTAGTGATATATTTACATCATTTCCCATCAATTCCCATGATTAAAGTGGCTGGAGTAGAGTCAGTGTCATTGACAGTGTGTTGGCAGTAGCCACTCAATGTTAGTGGTGGCTGTTTAACAGTCTGATGGCCTTGAGATAGAAGCTGTTTTTCAGTCTCTCGGTCCCAGCTTTGATGCACCTGTACTGACCTCGCCTTCTGGATGACAGCGGGGTGAACAGGCAGTGGCTCGGGTGGTTGATGTCCTTGATGATCTTTATGGCCTTCCTGTAGCATCGGGTGGTGTAGGTGTCCTGGAGGGCAGGTAGTTTGCCCCCGGTGATGCGTTGTGCAGACCTCACTACCCTCTGGAGAGCCTTACTGGGCCTTTACTAGTCCTGTATTAGCGGACCTATATAATTGTCTGTAGCACTGACCCCCAAAAATACTCTGTCCCCCACCCCCAAACGTCTTCCCCGACTGTGCATCTGAGATCGACCAACGAAAGGCCAAACAGTACACATCCGTCTGGGTCACATTAATTTGTTAGTGTACGTGCAGCTAACCTTGTGCTGACTTGGAAGTGTTTGGAACCAAAACGTATATGTACATTTTATGAGTCAAGATGTGTATTATAACTAATGAGGATTCAGTGTTTCCCTCGAACTGTAGAAAATAAATGATACAACGAAGCTATCCTTGGAGTAAGCTTCAACCTTGTTTCCAGGAATATACAGTGAGGGGGAAAAGTATTTGATCCCCTGCAGATTTTGTACGTTTGCCCACTGACAAAGAAATGATCAGTCTATCATTTTAATGGTAGGTTCATTTTAACAGTGAGAGACAGAATAACAACAACAAAATCAAGAAAAACCCATGTCATAAATGTTATACATTGATTTGCAATTTAATGAGGGAAATAAGTATTTGACCCCCTCTCAATCAGAAAGAGTTCTGGCTCCCAGGTGTCTTTTATACAGGTAACAAACTGAGATTAGGAGCACACTTTTGCAGGGGGGTCTACTTATTTCCCTCATTAAAATGTAAATCAATTTATAACATTTATGACATGGGTTTTTCTGGATTTTTTTGTTGTTATTCTGTATCTCACTGTTCAAATAAACCTACCATTAAAATGATAGACTGATCATTTATTTGTCAGTGGGCAAACGTACAAAATCAGTAGGGAATCAAATACTTTTTTCCCCTCACTGTAGACTTGGATTGGTTTAGAGGTTACGATTCTTGTCCCTGGACAATGATCTAAGGTCAACATGTATATAGACTCTTTAAAAATATATATATAAAAAATTATACTCTGTTATTGACTTGTTTATTGTTTACTCCATGTGTAACTCTGTGTTGTTGTCTGTTCACACTGCTTTGCTTTATCTTGGCCAGGTCGCAGTTGTAAATGAGAACTTGTTCTCAACTAGCCTACCTGGTCAAATAAAGGTGAAATAAAAACAAATATAAATTTAAAAAAGGATAAGGGTAGAGTTATTCTGATTTAAGAGTAGTTAAAGCTGCACTTTGTAAGTTTGTGCCATCACCTGCTGAGAATCCTGTTTGCTATGGCTGAGCGTGGAGGTCAAAACTCAACAACACAGCATTCATCCAGACAGCCTCCAGAGACTGTTTTAGAAAAGGGCAATTGTACAATACATATGCAAGTGAATGGACATTGAACATGTTCCTGTTTACTTTGGGAGCAGTTTAGTAAGTGATTTGTTTTCAGCCTTACAAAAGGAAAAAAAGGAGAGCTAGATTCCTTTCTTCCTAATGTTTTTTTTTTAAATCTGAAACTCTGTTCTTCTCCCACAATTAATTCCTAGTGACATGAAGCCACCAGACCAAGAACAGTAAGACTGGGACATGCCACCTATCGCTTCCTCTCCCAACCTCCCCCACATTCCTGCCTACACCTACCTCCCCTGTCTCTCCCTGCCTCTTCATCTCCCCTCGCTTCCCTGCCTACACCTATCTCCCCTCTCCCCCTACACCTACCTCCCCTCTCCCCCTATCTCCCCCTACATCCCTGCCTACACCTACCTCCCCTGTCTCTCCCTGCCTCTTCATCTCCCCTCACTTCCCTGCCTACACCTACCTCCCCTGTCTCTCCCTGCCTCTTCATCTCCCCTCACTTCCCTGCCTACACCTACCTCCCCTGTCTCTCCCTGACTCTTCATCTCCCCACATCCCTGCCTACACCTACCTCCCCTCTCCCCCTACACCTACCTCCCATCTCCCCTACACCTACCTCCCCATCTCCCCCTACACCTACCTCCCCATCTCCCCCTACACCTACCGCCCCATCTCCCCCTACACCTACCTCCCCATCTCCCCTACACCTACCTCCCCTCTCCCCCTACATCCCTGCCACCACCTACCTCCCCTGTCTCTCCCTGCCTCTCTCTCCCCTCCATGCTTCCTCCTGCCTCCCTTTGCCTTTCCCCTTCTCCTCTATCCTTCTCTGGGGCCTGCTCAAGCACTGGTGAGTCACTGGGTAGAGATAGAACCCAGGCAGTTTGATGACTCTCTCTCTCTCTCTCTATTCTGGCTCTCTCAAACCTCTCTTTCTATCTCCCTCTATTCATTCTCTTCCCCTCCATTGCACACCTCTAAACATTGGGTCTCTACTAGCAGCCCGTCTCCAGTAATCTTCCCCTAGAGCAGGCCAGTAGGACATGAGAAAAGCTCTCTCCTCCTCTACCAAGCCTGACCTGCTTAGGCACAGATCCCTTAGTGGCCCTTAGGCACAGATCTAGGGTCAGTTTCCCCTCCACCAACCCTAACCTTAACTATTACGGAGGGAAAATAACAGGAGTGACCTTAGATCAATGTCCTGGGGCAACGTCATGATACTTTCCCTGTATGTCCGGATGGGTTCCACATCATTTATCACTCCTAAAGTGGTTACATACTATACTATATTGGTAGTTCATGATACTGTTGTAGCTGCGTTATGTCACCACAGAAGATATACCATTTTTTACACATTTAATTATTCATATTTCACTACTGCCTCTGATTACACTGTCATTTTCTTGTTGAGAGCAATTAGGGTCGTTATGTTGTGTCATTCAGGGCTTTGGGATGGCATTGCTTTGTGCAAGCTTGTTTGCTCTCTCCCAGATGAGGGGATGTTTACGGACACAAACATACGCACATGCGAGCGCACACACGTACGGGCACACACACACACACACACACACAACACAGTGAAACTACTGTGAAAATAATATGCCATGATAGCTCCAGCCATGCTTTACCTTTAACCTCTTCCCTCACCAACGCTCTCCTGTATTTAACCAGCACCTCCTCCTACCACAATGTTCACCTTATTTCAGATGGGGATCCACTGACACTGGGGCTAATATCAAATTAGAGAGCATTATGGTAAATACCCTGCTTATAGGATATGATCAGGGATCTGAGCCCACTTCCAGACTTTATTAACCTTTCCACACATGTCAGCAGTAATATCCCCGTCGCCCAGCACATGGTGGCATTTGTATTAGACATGGCGCTAGGGTCTCTGCTAAATGTCACAGCTATTGAAGCAACCCTGCCATGGTGGCCTGGTCCACGGGTAATAACCCCAACGGAGTGGCTGCGGATCTAGTTGGCTCCTATACTCTCACCGACGTCTAAAAGCTGTCCTCTATTTCACCAGGACCTCCTACCATGATGTTTCCTAATTAGTGTTATTTCAGTTGGGGATCCAACAGTGGAGGCTGCTGAGGGGAGGACGGCTCATAATAATGGCTGGAACGGCGCAAATGGAATGGCATCAAACACATGGAAACCCTATGTTTGATGTATTTGGTACCATTAAACCAATTTCGCTCCAGCCATTACCACGAGCCCGTCCTCCCCAATTAAGGTGCCACCAACCTCCTGTGGGATCCCACTGACAGTGGGGATAATAACACCTTAGAGAGAATTATGGTAAATACCCTGCTTATAGGATATGATCAGGGATCTGAGCCCACTTCCAGACTTTATTAACCTTTCCACACATGTCAGCAGTAATATCCCCGTCACCCAGCACATGGTGGCATTTGTATTAGACATGGAGCTAGGGTCTCTGCTAAATGTCATAGCTATTGAAGCCACCCTGCCATGGTGGCTGCGGATCTGACTCTTACTGGACCTTTCTTCCCATTGCTTAAGATCCCAAAGCTTTACGCACCACCTCTGCTCTACTCGTGTGTGATTGTGTTGTGTGGGGGGGGTAGTGTGCGAGGGAAGGGGGAGAGAAAGAGAGAAATAGAGAGAGAGAACGAGAAAAGGAAATGTGCGTCATAAAATAAAATGAAGGCCAATCATCAGAGATGAGCCCCCCCCCCCTCCATTGATCTATCAGAATGCAGAATGTCATTCCATATCACTATGAAATATTGATTAGGAACTTGGAGCTGACTGAGCCTCTGATGTTTCTGGCTTTTTCTAGGAGTTCTGAGGTGCTGAGGAGCAGGTTGGCTGTACATTACTGGAGGACAGAGCAGAAACCTTGGTGTTTGAAGACCGACTTACTCAGACAAACACGAAGTTCACTGTATATTTTATAACATAAGGAGTGTCAAACATGCATGCAGGAGATAATGCACAGATGCTGACATGGGGTTTTTGGAAGGAGGCAAGCTTGTATTGTACTGTATCATTTATTGTATAGGAGTAAAAGGCATATCCCCAACAGGATCGTGGGTTCAAATCCCACTTTGGCCACTCATACAAAAATGTACCCTAACTGTGGCATACATGCAGTATGTTTGCATCCCCGTCTACAGAGCAGTCAGAGGGTTTGCCTTTGAAGGTCCTTAATTACGTGCCAGTGCCAGTGACAGACCTCTTCAGTGTATTGTTGTGCCCAGATAGGGGCTAAGCCCTATTGATCTGGGGATGCAGAGAAGAGGACCCTGGAGATGTGACTGGCCACTGCAGATATAGATAGACAGAAATGGCTGATATAGCCTGCAGGGTTAACTGAACAGTAACCATACATACACAGACACACTGAGTGCACGCATATCTTATAACAAACATATGCCCATACATCCAATCTCTGACACACACCAACACACATGCACCGATACATATTTATTACCCGCTGAGTGAACATAAATTACATCATGTAAACATTGTGCACAGAAATAGATAGACATAGGTGGCATACATTAAAGGTACTCTATGTACACCTAACTGTACAGTCTCTGAGACACATTCACACACAGACACACACACAGACACAGTTCCTCATGTAGTGGCAGACAAGACGGGAGGAGAAAGGAACAGCATTCTGGAATGAAATGTACGCTCAAATCGTCTCGAACACTGGCACGACACACACAGTAGGGTACAGGGGAGCCGACATGTTAGTCTACCAGTAACAGACCAGTCAACAATGGCCGACATGGGTATGGCTCAGAGACAGGCAGTTCAATAATGTGAAGAACCTATTCTAAAATACTACTTACAAATGGAGTTTAGAATGCTTCTATGCATAGGAAAAGTGTGATTTATCAAACAAGCCTACTAGCCTCATACTCACACCGGTAGGAGATAACCATTGATGAATAGAAATTGTTCTCAGCCTCAGTGCTTGTGCACGACCTTGGCTATTTGCATTTTGAAACGCCCCTAAATAACCCTACATCGTCAACATAATCTCTTTTAAAGCCTGCGGGGAATATCCAACGCTCTACAATGAAATACAAGAGCACAACCAAAGAAAAGCTAAGGAGTGCTAGTGTTAGAGATTGAGTACAACCAAAATGATTTATTTTGTTCGCTCAGTTGTGGCTTGACCAGTAAAAATGAAAAACACTGCTACAAAGAGAGGACCGTTAGGTTCAACTCAAGTTGTTTTGACAATGGCAATATACTTCCAATGAGGAGGCAACACTCACCAACAAGCCATCCATCCTCACCGGCCCCCTCCTGTAGGCGTACAGGCCAACATTGCTGTTCTGCAGAATGAAAAAGTCATGTGTACCACCTGGCCAACACATTCAGCAGTGTCTTTTGCCCATCACATGAACCAATCATCTGCACATAAAGCGTGGAAGCCTTTTCTGTTCGCACCTTTATAAATCACCATCCCAAAATGATTTCATGACAATGTGAGTGCCGTCTATCGCGGCGTTCATATTTGGGAACCCATTGATTGCATCATGACAAAGAAACCCCTCTTGACTTCAACCTGTTGTGCGATGCTGTATAGAAACTGTGTGTTACTGTTCATTTTGCTGATGATTGCATCCAAAGCATTGGGTTGTGAGATGCCAATCAACAAGCTTCCACTGAAAAGTGCCCGTTGCCCAAAAAATATTGGTTTTGGGAAACAAAATGAATGCACACACTCAAGCAAACGTTCATATTGATAAATCTCACACTTGGTTTACCCACAGATTTGCGCCTTCGCATTAATAAATGAGGCCCCCTGGTTCCCTGATCTCTTCCTTCTTTCGTCTTCCTGTGGCCACCCAGCCAGAGGCCAGACAACAGGCCAGGCACCACAATAATGGACACAACACAACATCTGTAGGCAATAACCATAAACCATGTGAGTTAGCTATATTTGTTAAGGAGAAGCAATGTACCAGTTATGATGCATTCACTGTTGTTTTTATGTTTCCCAGAAATGTTTTGGCTGCAGGGGAAATATTGATAGAATTTCAACAAGATTGTTGTTTAAATGTGAATATCGCTCATTGGGCTGTAGGGAATGGGTGATGTAAAATATATAGATATCTGGTTGGGATCAGGGGTTTGACAGGCTGCCTTGGACTGCTGTTAAACGGCCTACAGCACTGTGTGCGTGTGTGTCTGTGTGTGTTGCAGTGGGTAAATTGGGACTTGAGAGGTGGCGGGGTTGCGTGGGGGGGGGTGATATAATTGATATACTAAACTAAACAATATATACTGACAAAGCACAAATCACAGCATACTACAGGTTATGGAGGGACTTAAAATTTGGAGGGGGTGTGACTGTGAGAAGGTCAGTTCTGGTGACTTTTTAAAAGGACAGTCTACTCCAAAATGAATGAAAAATAAAATGACATGCCTGGGCAACGAAGCAAACGAAGCAACTGCATCCCTTAATTCAGAATTTATGTTTTTTCACCCCCCAACTTTTTTTTTTACCAGAAAAGTTCATGATGCAATGGGTAATTTGTCATTTTCAATGATTAGTCATGTTGCTGGTCTGGTCATGCTGGTCTGTAATACAATAGATATGTTCATTGTATACCGTATATGATATAATAAGTAACAGATTGTAGTTCTCACCCCCTTCACCATCGCCTCAAGATGAATGGTTTGGCCCACAGGAAAGTTAGACTTCTCTTCCCGAGCCCCACTGTGTTGGTTCAGTGCAGTTAGAAAGCACTAGTTGCACCATTGGTGTTTTAAAATGAAAAGACATCTGTAAAAGAAAATGGTCTATCTATTTTGTTGTGCTGTTACAGTTGTACCGTTCATGTCCGATGCACTCAGTGTGTTGATACAGATCATTTGAGCTGCGTGCACCATGCACACGTTGTCATTTCCCTTTGCCTGTGGGAATCATGATGACCCCAAGCATATGACAGTAGGCCTAATATTACACAACAACAAAAAATCTGTGGAATATTTTTTCTCACCAAGCTGTTTACAGGTATTCAACACCCTTCTGCATTTTTGCCATCTATTTTCCCAACATCAACTGGTTAAATCACATTGTAAAATGTTTTCAATCAGTTACAGAGGAATTTCTTATCTTTTTAATGCATTTGAGCCAATCAGTCGTGTCGTGACAAGGTCGGGGTGGTGTACAGAAGATAGCCCTATTTGATAAAAGACCAAGTCGATATTATGGACAGCTCAAATAAACAAAGAGAAATGACAGTCCATCATTACCTTAAGACATGAAGGTCAGTCAATACGGAACATTTCGTGAACTTTGAAAGTTTCTTCAAGTGCAGTTCGCAAAAACCATCAAGCGCTATGATGAAACTGGTTCTCATGACGACCGCCACAAGAAAGAAAGACTCAAAGTTACCTCTGCAGCAGAGGACGACACTGGGCCAATTGTGCACCGCCCTATGGGACTCCCAATCACGGCTGGATGTGATGCAGCCTGGATTCAAACCAGGTACTGCAGTGACGCCTCTAGCACTGGGATGCAGTGTCTTAGACCCAAGAATGCCAAGACTGTGCAAAGCTGTTAACAAGGCAAAGGGTGGCTACTTTGAAGAATCTAAAATCTAAAATATTTTTGTTTAACACTTGTTTATTTGTTTAACATTTGTTTAACACTGGTTACTACATTATTACGTGTTATTTCATAGATTTGATGTCTTCACTATTATTCTACAATGTGGAAAATAGTTTAAAAAAATAAAGAAAAACCCTTGAATGAGTAGGTGTCCAAACTTTTGACAGGTACTGTATATATAAATATAAAAATATGCACCCCCACTTTCAGACAAAGTCAGACGCCCATGCAGACATCTAAAATATCATTTCCCCCTCGAGAAATGAGCCCAATGGCAAATTGGTCCTTGGCAGGTGTGCTATTTAGTATTAAAGATTATCACCTGATGGTGCTCAGCTGATGCAGCACAGTAGATAGAAATACATCGGCTGAGGGTTTTCCCATCTGCATTTACCTTGGCTAATCAGCTCGATCAGATACTATAACGTACATCTCTCAAGTCTATCTCGTTGCCAGTTAGTAACATATTGATGGACTTAAACGTCACAACAACAAACAACAGTCCACTGGCACTCAGCCAACCAGGATCATGTAGGCCTACTGGGAATAAAATGCAGGTTTATCAGTTACACCTGGCCCATGTTACATTTAGCCTTGTTCTTCCCTTTGCGTTCCACGCCGTCGGAGAGTGCTGACGCACATAGGTCATACAGCTGCTAAAAACTCAGGTTCTTAATATGGGGCATTTGACTCATTTCCTGGATTGAAAAACAAGTGTCGTCAAATCAAATAGAAGGATTTGACTACAGACCAGGGATGCAACAAGAAAGAAACAAGAAGATTTAAAAAAAACAAAAACATATATACTTAGTACACAACAAACATACGAGAACAACAGCACCAGATGGAAAAGCAAAGCTAAAAAGGTGTGTTTTAAATATGTCCACAGTTTCGCCCCCCCCCCCTCAGGTTCTCTGGCAGGCTATTCCAGAGGCTGTCTCTCCATGCCTCTTGGTCCTAGGCTTTGGGATAGTTAAAAGGCCAGAGGACCTGAGGGACCTACTGGGTACATAACTTAAAAGCAGGTCTGACATGTATTGGGGGTGCACAATCATGGATTTATTTCAAAACCAATAGAAGAATCTTCAAATGAATTCTAAAACTCACAGGCATCCAGTGCAGAGACCTTAAAACCAGTGTAATGTGTGCTCTCCGTCTGGTCTTGGTCAATACCCGTGCAGCAGCATTCTGTACAGTTGACCAATGGCTTTCTTGGGTGGACCAGACAGGAGAGAATTACAGTAGTCAAGCCTGCTTTTGTAATAAAAGCATGAATGAGTCTCTCTGTATCGGCCTGAGAGAGAAACGTCCGCACCTTGACAATGTTTTCCCGCTACTGCATTAAGAATGTCGTACAGTAACTGGGCAAGCATATTTCTATCCCTGCGCTTCACTTGCAATTTGAGTGCACCTTTGATTTTGCTGTTGCTTGCTCATGTTTGGCGGAGGAAAATCAAATGTGGACAACAATTTTTCATTATATAATTAAACATTTGCATAAGCAAAGGTACCCTGTCTCAGCTTCTCCTGGCTCTCATTGAATCATAGCTGTGTGTGTGTGTGTGTGTCAACAATCCCTCCCATCTCCTGATGCCTAACCTCTGAGTTACCTTGTGCTTAGGTGTGTGTGAGAGAAAGAGCAGAGCGAGAGAGAGCGATAGGGAGATAGAAAGAGAGAGAAAGGGAGGAGGTGGGGTGTATATTGAACAGAGCAACCCCAGATATGAGATTCTACCATTGAGCACAGTGAGCTAGCACACATAGTGAGCTACTATAACACACACACACTAAGATAACATATACAGGGTTTGGGGAGACAGGGTAGCCTAGTGGTTAGAGCGTTGGACTAGTAACCAGAAGGTTGCAAGTTCAAACCCCCGAGCTGACAAGGTACAAATCTGTCGTTCTGCCCCTGAACAGGCAGTTAACCCACTGTTCCTAGGCCGTCATTGAAAATAAGAATTTGTTCTTAACTGACTTGCCTGGTTAAATAAAGGTAAAATAAATAATTAAAAAAACATCCATATGAATCAAACAGCTGGTCCTCCTGAGAGCTGAAAATCAGACACACACAGGCACAAAGATCCAGACTCATCCCCCCCTCACACATATACACACCTCCCTGGAACTCACTACCAGGGTGTGTGTTGTGCTCCATTAGGTCTGGTGATAATGAGCTGAGAGTGACTCCCAGTGACTGGGAGGGGAGCCTGATGGCCTAGTGTGTGTGTGTGTGTGTGTGTGTGTGTGTGTGTGTGTGTGTGTGTGTGTGTGTGTGTGTGTGTGTGTGTGTGTGTGTGTGTGTGTGTGTGTGTGTGTGTGTGTGTGTGTGTGTGTGTGTGTGTGTGTGTGTGTGTGTGTGTGTGTGTGTGTGTGTGTGTGTGTGTGTGTGTGACACAGCCAGGAGAGCCTGACGCTCGCTGTGACTGTGTGTGTGATGGAAGCAGTCACCCAGCAGTCACAGCCTCTTTTGCACAGTGGGAGTGAGTGAGTTTGTTGAAAGCCTCTTATGCAGGTGAGCTAGGCAGCAGGGGCTCCAGTGGAGCCATGCATGAGAATGAGCCTGAGCAAGAGCACAGCGGGCTGGGAGGGGTTGAATGGCACCTCTCTGTGTGTGTGACAAATATAAAGAGAAAGAGAGAGAGCGAGAGAGAGAACGTGTACTTAGAACGGTCGACTTTGTGAGACTCTGCATCATACAAACAACATGGTGCAAGAACCCGCTCAGACCAAAGCCTATTGTGCCTTTAGCTGATCTCAATGTTTATGAATCTGTGTCGCATCTTTGCATTGTGAATCTAATTTTCAAGTGAGCTGAGATACTGTTGCTGGCACTCAGTTGTAGAAAGGCTGCTTGAAATCACATTTTTGCTAACCCTGTCCAAGAAAATGGGCAATTAGTCATTTTGTTTAAAGCCTGCAAGTTATTCCACTGTCAAACATCAACCTGTTTGTTTTTATGGACAATGTTCTCAGCTTTTTCTTTTATTTGTATTTATTTATTTATTTAACTTTTAATTAACAAGACAGTTAGGAACAAACCCTCCCCTAACCCGGATGACACTGGGCCAATTGTGCGCCGCCCTATGGGACTCCCGATCACGGCCAGTTGTGATAGAGTCCGGGATCGAACCAGGGTCTCTAGTGACACCCGTAGCACTGAGATGCAGTGCCTTAGACCGCTAAGGCACCCGGGAGCTGTTAAGCTCGCTCGTTCACCATCCGTTCTCTCAGCGCGAGTCCAGACAATCAGCATGGCTTCCAACAGAGCTTACTCTCCACTACCCACCAACCAAGAAATACACACACACCAACATATCTCAACGTCCCCGTTTGACTCAGACCCAAATTGAGACTGAAGCTGAAGAGGAAAAGGAGGGGTGTAAAATGAACTGGTGGTATTGTGAAGAGAAGAATAGAGATTGTGTCATACAAATATGAATTCATAAGCAGACAAATGCACTTCACTGGATGGCTGACAATGGGTTGAGTATGTAAATGTAATAGAACCTAGCTAGCAGAGTTCAAATAAA
The DNA here is from genome assembly GCF_018296145.1 of Oncorhynchus tshawytscha. Taxonomy (NCBI): domain Eukaryota; kingdom Metazoa; phylum Chordata; class Actinopteri; order Salmoniformes; family Salmonidae; genus Oncorhynchus; species Oncorhynchus tshawytscha. Next base: position 7,535,870 of record NC_056445.1, read on the forward strand.
TATTTAATTGCACATTACACTTAATGGTTGGATGGATGCTCGCTGATGAGGGGAATATGTAACACGTCTCTGATCACTGAACACTAAGCCCCGTTGAAACGGTGGGTATTTCACATGAAAGGATGAAATTAGACACAAATTGCAGCAAATAGGCTACAGAGATGAAATGTAGAAATGTAATTTCATGATGTGTAAACTGGGATGCATTAGCATATTGCTAACGGTTGTAGATTATGAATGCCCATGTATGGCTCAGTAAAGCATTAGTTGTAAGTGATTGAAACAATAGCTGGTTTGGTAAAGTGTATGAATAAAGAAATACATATACAATGAGTGAAAACATCAAATAATTACAGCTAATTTCCCCCAAATTTCCCTCAGACACCCCCTAACTTCGGTTTGGCAAATAACAGTAGGTTTTGCGACTAAACACACCCTTCCAGCTAGCTGACCACCTATTTTCGTTACAACATATGTACATTAAGTTAGGTTATGAGAATAAAAAATAAATATCATAATATATGCAATAGCAGCCAAAAGTTTGGACACACCTACTTATCCAAGGGTTTTTCTTTATTCTTACTATGTTCTACAATGTAGAATAATAGTGAAGACATCACAACTCTGAAATAACACATATGGAATCATGTAGTAACCAAAAAAGTGTTAAAGAAGTATAACATATATTTGAGATTCTTCACAGTAGTCACCCTTTGCCTTGATGACAGCTTTGCACAGTGTGGACATTCTCTCAACCAGCCTCACCTTGAATGCTTTTCCAGGTTGGTTGAGGTCGGGTGATTGTGGAGGCCAGGTCATCTAATGTAGCACTCCATCACTCTCCTTCTTGGTCAAATAGCCCTTACACAGCCTGGAGGTGTGTTGGGTCATTGTACTGTTGAAAAACAAATTATAGTCCCACTAAGTGGCGTATCACTGCAGATTGCTGGTTAAGTGTGCGTTGAATTCTAAATAAATCACAGTGTCACCAGCAAAGCACCCTCACACCACCTCCTCCATGCTTCACGGTGGGAACCACACATGCGGAGATCATCCGTTCACCTACTCTGCGTCTCACAAAGACACGGCGGTTGGAACCAAAGGACATATTTCCACCTGTCTAATGTCCATTGCTCGTGTTTCTTGGCCCAAGCAAGTATCTTCTTATTATTGGTGTCCTTTAGTAGTGGTTTCTTTTCAGCTATTCGACCATGAAAGCCTGATTCATGCAGTCTCCTCTGAACAGTTGATGTTGAGATGAGTCTGTTACTTGAACTCTGTGAAGCATTTATTTGGACTGCAATTTGAGGTTCAATTAAGTCTAATGAACATATCCTCTGCAGCAGAGGTAACTCTGGGTCTTCCTTTCCTCTGGCGGTCCTCATGAGAGCCAGTTTCATTATAGCGCTTGATGGTTTTTGCGACTGCACTTGAAGAAACGTTAAAAGTTCTTGACATTTTCTGGCTTGACTGACCTTCATGTCTTAAAGTAATGATGGACTGTTGTTTCGCTTTCCTTATTTGAGCTGCTGTTGCCATAATATGGGCTTGGTGTTTTACCAATAGGGCTATTGTCTGTATACCACCCCTACTTGTCACAACACAACTGATTGGCTTAAACACATTAAGCAAGAAAGAAATTCCACAAATTAACAAGACACACCTGTTAATTGAATTGCATTACAGGTGACTACCTCATAAAGCTGGTTGAGAGAATGCTTACTGCATGATTCCATGTGTATTGTTTCATAGTTTTGATGTCTTCACTATTATTCTGAAATGTAGACAATAGTAAAAAATAAACTGCTTAGTAACCAAAAAAAGAAAGAAATTGTAAGTGTTAAATAATACATATCACGTAAACAGCTGAATGTTGTCAAGCTTTACCATATCAAAAAATGGAGTCGTCTGATGGGAGAATTTTGCGCAATCTACAAACATTTACTTTGAACTTCAAACCATTAATTGTTGGCTATGTTTCATCTTACCAGAGCTACTCGGAGACAGCATTTAGTCAAATGTTACAATGTATGCATCAATGTTGAATTAATTGGGACACTAATTCTCATTGCAGATCACATCAAACAAAAAACACGGGGACACTTTCAGTTTATTGTGGGAACTTTCACCGTCACCTTTCAATGCCTTGGCTTGTGGTATTTAGCTACATGTAAGTCATTTAGCTACATGTATTTCCCACCACAGCATGGAGAAAGTAAAGGGGAAGTAGTGGAGCGAGGTGAACATGTTCCATGCCATGGAGGAGAGCAGGGCACGGATGACTATCCGGCAGGATGCCAAGGCCAGTCCTTTTTTGGTTTTAGGAGATTACCACATGTATGTGAATTTCATCTGCTAATAACAGTTTTCTTTTCTTATTCACCAAGGTGCATGGTGTACCTCAGCAGACCCTGGCGGGCAGGCTGAGTATCTGGGTGATCCATGGTTCTCTCAGTGGACCACCCACATTTGCTTGCGCCAAAGGATGAAAATTCTCTGGTGCAGTACTGTATCTACTGTGCCAGTCATGGGTTCCACTTCACCAGACAGAGGCTGAAAAAATATGGCAACAAAATATGCAGGTATTTGGTGTTCTATGTGTTTATGTATGTAGAATGCTGGACTGACTGTTGTCAATGTGTGTGACATAATGGTGGATGATGATGAGGATGATGATGATGATGGTGATGACAAAATAAACATTTTGATCCTGGATGGAAAATGTATATTCTATACTAGGTTTTGGCACCCAGGGAGACAATCCCACCACTGGGGAAGACATGGTGGGAAATGTTCAGAAGGAGTCACAAGAAACTGAGCATGAGGAGGCCGGAAGGGCCTGGACATGGGGAGCAGAGTGTGCCACCCGTCGAACAATGGACACCTTCTTCACTTCTTATGAGAAGATCTTGGAGGAGAGTGGGTTGAGGGAAAAACCCAGACAAATGTGTAACTGTGATGAGTCAGTGATCTTAGTGACCAGAGCAGGCACAAAGTGCTGGCTCCCTGGGGCGCAAAACACGTGTACCATCAGGCTTCAGGGACCAAGGAGCACAAAACACGTGTACCATCAGGCTTCAGGGACCAAGGAGCACATCACAGTGCTGGCCTGCTTCAACGCAGCTGGGGAGGACGTTCCCCCGTTTAACATCTACCCCAAGTGTTTCCCCGGCTGCCACTACACACTGGGAGTCCCTACCCCCGCAAGCCTTGTATGGAAGGTCCAACAGTGGATACATTGACAGGGACCTGTTCAGGAAGTGGTTTCAGCATTTCATTAACCAGGAAATAAAGGAACACCCTCTCCTTCTCCTCTTCGATGGGCACAGGAGCCACATGGGCCCGTAGGTGCTCGCGGCATCACTAAGGGAAGGGGTTATGCTACTTTGTCTTCCACCACACTGCCCCTATGTCCTGCAGCATCTGAACGTGGGATACTTTTTATCCCTTTAACGGCTTTAATGGAGTTCTCCACGGTAGCTGGAGACCTCAGCCATTTCGACTACTCCTACATGGTAAACAAATCAGAATTTACCAGAGTATTCTGCTACCCATACCAGCGCTGCAAGGACATGCTCTATGTGATGAAAGGGATTAAGAAGTGTGACCTCTTCCCTTTTGACCCTTCAGCCATTGAAGGATCCTGTTTAATGCTGTCTCGCGCCAGCGGCAGGAGAGGGGTGAGAAGAAGTTGGCCGAGGCAGAGGAGAAAGAGGGTCGGGTCACGGATGAAACCATCGACGCCGTCGCCTCTGCTGGATCCATGCTGGAACCAGTCCAGCTGCATCACCACAGCCAGTGCCTCCCTGTGTGTAACACCTGTAGGATACACCCGAGCCCCCAGCTGTGGGAGAAGGCCACGTGACTGCTCTCCCGGGCCACACCATCGTCGGTCCCCCACCACTACCAACACCAGCTCCCCCAAACCACCGTCTGGGGTTTCGTCCACCAACACCACGATGCACACCAGCCCCCCTGTCTGTCCCAACCGAAGCGGCCTCCTCCTAGACCAACTACCTCCTCCATCTCCCCTGGTCACACCACCATAACAGCCTCATCTTTTGTCCCTGCAATTCAAATACAATATGTAAAAAAGTTGAAAATGTTTTTCATGAAACATGCGTTGTCTAACAGTACTTTTTCTCTCAACTGCAGCACAGAAAAGGAAGAGAAAAGCTCCACCCGGCCACCTCTGTCGCACCACCCTCAGGTACCTCATCATCTGTTTGTTTAAAATTTTTGCTCAGTTGTATCAATTACCATTGTTGCTTTCATACGTTTACATTTGCAAACCATGTTAATCAATTGGATCATTTTTGGGGGTTTTGAAAATAAAAGACGACACCACCTGCTGTGCTCGCTGCGGAGAGCGTGATCCACCTGTAAGCTCCCGACAGGAGTATGAGTCCGAGGGGTCATGGGTGTGCTGTGACTTCTGCCAGCCCAGGTTCCACTGCAGGTGTGTACAGTGGGATCCACCTGTAAGCTCCCGACAGGAGTGTGAGTCCGAGGGGTCATGGGTGTGCTGTGACTTCTGCCAGCCCAGGTTCCACTGCAGGTGTGTACAGTGGGATCCACCTGTAAGCTCCCGACAGGAGTGTGAGTCCGAGGGGTCATGGGTGTGCTGTGACTTCTGCCAGCCCAGGTTCCACTGCAGGTGTGTACAGTGGGATCCACCTGTAAGCTCCCGACAGGAGTGTGAGTCCGAGGGGTCATGGGTGTGCTGTGACTTCTGCCAGCCCAGGTTCCACTGCAGGTGTGTACAGTGGGATCCACCTGTAAGCTCCCGACAGGAGTGTGAGTCCGAGGGGTCATGGGTGTGCTGTGACTTCTGCCAGCCAGGTTCCACTGCAGGTGTGTACAGTGGGATCCACCTGTAAGCTCCCGACAGGAGTGTGAGTCCGAGGGGTCATGGGTGTGCTGTGACTTCTGCCAGCCCAGGTTCCACTGCAGGTGTGTACAGTGGGATCCACCTGTAAGCTCCCGACAGGAGTATGAATCCGAGGTGTCATGGGTGTGCTGTGACTTCTGCCAGCCCAGGTTCCACTGCAGGTGTGTACAGTGGGATCCACCTGTAAGCTCCCGACAGGAGTGTGAGTCCGAGGTGTCATGGGTGTGCTGTGACTTCTGCCAGCCCAGGTTCCACTGCAGGTGTGTACAGTGGGATCCACCTGTAAGCTCCCGACAGGAGTGTGAGTCCGAGGTGTCAAGGGTGTGCTGTGACTTCTGCCAGCCCAGGTTCCACTGCAGGTGTGTACAGTGGGATCCACCTGTAAGCTCCCGACAGGAGTGTGAGTCCGAGGTGTCATGTGTGTGCTGTGACTTCTGCCAGCCCAGGTTCCACTGCAGGTGTGTAGAGTGGGATCCACCTGTAAGCTCCCGACAGGAGTGTGAGTCCGAGGTGTCATGGGTGTGCTGTGACTTCTGCCAGCCCAGGTTCCACTGCAGGTGTGTACAGTGGGATCCACCTGTAAGCTCCCGACAGGAGTGTGAGTCCGAGGTGTCATGGGTGTGCTGTGACTTCTGCCAGCCCAGGTTCCACTGCAGGTGTGTACAGTGGGATCCACCTGTAAGCTCCCGACAGGAGTGTGAGTCCGAGGTGTCATGTGTGTGCTGTGACTTCTGCCAGCCCAGGTTCCACTGCAGGTGTGTAGAGTGGGATCCACCTGTAAGCTCCCGACAGGAGTATGAGTCCGAGGTGTCATGGGTGTGCTGTGACTTCTGCCAGCCCAGGTTCCACTGCAGGTGTGTACAGTGGGAGCCACCTGTAAGCTCCCGACAGGAGTATGAGTCCGAGGTGTCATGGGTGTGCTGTGACTTCTGCCAGCCCAGGTTCCACTGCAGGTGTGTACAGTGGGAGCCACCTGTAAGCTCCCGACAGGAGTATGAGTCCGAGGTGTCATGGGTGTGCTGTGACTTCTGCCAGCCAGGTTCCACTGCAGGTGTGTACAGTGGGATCCACCTGTAAGCTCCCGTACAGTTGGTTCCAAAGGTGACAGTGGAGATAGATTTCTATTGTGATTTCTGAGACAATACAGGGAAGGAGGATGAGATTTAATCGTTTGTCATATGCAATTACATATTTGTTTTTTAAAAATTAAGTCTAAAATATAACATAAATATTTATTCAGCCCACCTCATGTATTTCTTCCTTGACTTTCCAAGTGCATCTCTGCAACACAAACTCCAACAGTGTTTTCATTGTTTAGTGCCTTGCAAAAGTATTCACCCCCCTTGGCGTTCTTCCTATTTTGTTGCATTACAACCTGTAGTTTAAATAGATTTTTACTTGGATTTCAAGTTAAAGTTAAATAGTTAAATAAGTCTTATAGTTAAATAAGTCCACCTGTGTGCAATCCAAGTGTCACATGACCTGTCACATGATCTCAGTATATATACACCTCTTCTGAAAGGCCCCAGAGTCTGCAACACCACTTAGCAAGGGTGGAAAATTGAAAATGAAAAATGGATCGATGATGGCTAGAAGACCGGCGATGCCAACCGCCGAATGCCGTCCGAACAAGGAGAGGAACCAACTTCGGCGGAAGTCGTGACAATAACAAACCGGCTAAGAGAGGACCACCCACCAAAACTCACATACCAGGCAAGGAGGGCCTTAATCAAAGAGAGATTGGAGTATCTGTCCATAGGACCACTAAGCTGTACACTCCACAGAGCTGGGCTTTACGGAAGAGTGGCCAGAAAAAAAGCCATTGCTTAAAGAAAAAAATAAGCAAACATGTTTGGTGTTCGCAAAAGGCATGTGGGAGAATCCCCAAACATACGGAGGAAGGTACTCTGGTCAGAAGAGACTAAAATGTAGCTTTTTGGCCATCAAGGAAAATGCTATGTCTGGCGCAAACCCAACACCTCTCATCACCCCAAGAATACCATCCCCACTTGAAGCATTGTGGTGGCAGCATCATGCTGTGGGGATGTTTTTCCATCGGCAGGGACTGGGAAACAGGTCAGAATTGAAGAAATGATGGATGGTGCTAAATACAGGGAAATTCTTGAGGGAAACCTGTTTCAGTCTTCCAGAAATTTGAGACTGGGACGGAGATTCACCTTCCAATTGGACAATGACCCTAAGCATACTGCTGAAGCAACACTCGAGTGGTTTAAGGGGAAACATTTAAATGTGTTGGAATGGCCTAGTGGCCTTTTATCTACTTTCTCAAAACATCAATTTAATCTGTCAAATAAATTATGAGGCATCAAAAAGCTGATAATAGTTATATTTCCACTGAAATGTCAAACATGCTAATTGGTCATTTTTATAACACCAATAATCACAAAAGATTGACAGCTTGATCACCGGGTAACATTGAAGGTAATATATTTCTTCAACTCTGCCGATAATATGGGGTTCCACGCTACATTATACAAAACTCTCAAGGATAACAAGAAAGTAAAGGACTTATTTCCACTCTGGCCTTGGTTGGAGGTCTGACCATGGGAATCATATGGCTCATACTGTATATGCATCATATGGCAAGGGTTCATGAGTCACCCAGAATGCATCAGTACTTAAAAGGTGGGTAACCCATAACAACAGTTTAAGTATGGGAAAAGCATACACCCCTACAGTCCCGTTGGCTCGATCATATGTAGATGGATCATCTACAACGGGTGAAAAATGGCCCTTTAACCTGTGAATGAACTTCGACGACGACAGACAAACATTTATACGTTCAATGACTCGCTGTGCACGGTCAACAGGCAGTGTAGAGCGATGCCAATCGCTCAGAGTAGACCTCCTTTTCGTGTCGCTACACAACGCTCGATCCCCTTGTCACCCCAGAATCAGTGACCTTTTAACAGAGTCAGATTGATAATACCAAAGGAAAGTCTTAAAGTAAACAAGGTAATGACCAACATGATTAATGGCTGACATTTTAGTCTCAGGCTTGTTGTGCAACAGTGAGGATTTAGTCAAATGCTGTTCTGCAATGTCTGAGAGACACATCAATCAAATGAAAGCTAATCAGCTTCTGATCAGTCTTTCTCTATACAAACACCTGTTCAAGACTTCTAACATTTCACTGAACAAAAAAAAGGAACGCAACATGCAACAAAATATTTTACTGAGTTACAGTTCATATAAGGAAATAGTCAATTCATTAGGCCCTAATCTATAGATTTCACATGACTAGGAATACAGATATGTATCTATTGATCTCAGATACCATAAAAATAAGGTAGGGGCATGGATCAGAAAACCAGTCAGTATCTGGTGACCACCATTTGACTCATGCAGCTCGACCCATCTCATTCGCATAGAGTTTATCGGGCTTTTGACGGTGGCCTGTGGAACGTTGTCCCACTCCTACTCAAATCAATCAAATCCAGCTTTATTTGTCAAATGCGCACCGAATACAACATGTGTAGACCTTACTGTGAAATGCTTACTTACAAGCACTTAACCAACAGTGCAGTTCAAGAAGGGTTAAGAAAATATTCACCAAATAATAAACTAAAGTTTCCTTTTTTCTCATAAAGTAACACAATAAAATAACAATAATGAGGCTATATACAGGGGGTACCAGTACCAAGTCAATATGCAGGGATACAGGTTAGTCCAGGTCATTTGTATATGTAGGTAGGGGTGAAGTGACTTTGCATAGATAAGAAACAGCAAGTAACAGCAGTCTACAAAACAAATGGGGGGGTGTTAATGTAAGTAGTCCGGTGGCCATTTGATTAATTGTGACTGGAGTCTCTGACCATTTTTTGGTCTTTCCTCAAACACCGCCTATTATATAGGTCCTGGATGCCAGAAAGCTTGGTCCCAGTGATGTACTGGGCCGTACGCACTACCTTCTGTAGCACCTTACGGTCAGATGCCGAGCAGTTTCCATACCAGGCGGTGAATCAACCGGTCAGGATGCTCTCGATGGTGCAGCTGTAGAACTGTAGATCTGAAAAATCTTTTCAGTCTCCTGAGGGGGAAAAGGTTTTGGCATGCCCTTTCACTACAGTCTTGGTGTGTTTGGAACATGATAGTTCATTGGTGATGTGGACACCAAGGAACTTAACTCTCAACCTGCTCCACTACAGTCCAGTCAATGGGGGCCTATTCAGCTTGCCTTTTCCTGTAGTCCACGATCAACTACTTTGTCTTGCTCACATTGAGGGAGAGGTTGTTGTCTTGGCACCACACTGCCAGGTCACTAACCTCCTCCCTATTGGCTATCTCATCGTCGTCGGTGATCAAGCCTACCACTGTTGTGTCGTCGGCAAACTTATTGATGGTGTTGGAGTTGTTTGGCCACGCAGTCGTGGGTGACCAGGGAGTACAGGGGGAACTAAGTACACACCCGAGGGGGCCCAGGGTTAAGGATCAGCGTGGCAGACATGTTTGCCTACCCTCACCACCTAGGGGTGGCCCGTCAGGAAGTTCAGGATCCAGTTGCAGAGGGAGGTGTTTAGTCCCAGGGTCCTTAGCTTAGTGATGAGCTTCATGGGCACTATGGAGTTGAACTCTGAGCTGTAGTCAATGAACAGCATTCTCACATAGGTGTTCCTTTTGTCTAGGTGGAAAAGGGCCGTGTGGAGTGCGATTGAGATTGCGTCATCTGTGGATCTGATGGGGCGGTATGCAAATTGGAGTGGGTCTAGGGTATCCGGGAGGATGCTGTTGAAGTGAGGCATGACCAGCCTTTCAAAGCACTTCATGGCTACCGACGTGAGTGCTACGGGGCGGTAATCATTTAGGCAGGTTACCGTCGCTTCCTTGGGCACAGGAACTATAGTGGTCTGCTTGAAACATGTAGGTATTACATACTCGGTCAGGGAGAGGTTAAAAATGTCAGTGAAGACACTTACCAGTTGGTCAGCGCATGCTTTGTGTACATGTCTATCTGATTTCCAGAAGTTATTTTTGGTCATAATGTTGCTGCTACCATCTCTCATGTACAAAATAAGCAAATAAATAAGTTACTAACAACACAAAAAAAAATGAACAAATAGCTGTTGGTTAGGAGCATGTAAAACGTCAGCCATCCTCCAGTGCCATTCATTGGCTGTGCGAAGTTGCTGGATATTGGTGGGAACTGTAATGCGCTGTCATACATGTTGATCCAGAGCATACCAAACATGTTCAGTGGGTGACGTCTTGTGAATAATGCAGGCCATGGAAGAAGTGGAACATTTTCAGCTTCCAGGCATTGTGTACAGATCCTTGCGACATTGGGCCATGCATTCTAATGCTGAAACATGAGGTGATGTTGGCGGGTGAATGGCACGACAATGGGCCTCAGGAGCTTTTCACTTCATCTCTGTGCATTCAATTTGCAATAGATAAAATTAAATTGTGTTTGTTGTTCGTAACTTATGACTGCCCATAGCATAACCCTACCGCCACCTTGGGGCACTCTGTTCACAACGCTGACATGAGCAAACCGCTCGCCCACACAATGCCATACATGCTGTGTGCCATCTGCCCGGTACAGTTGAAACCTGGATTCATCCGTTAAGACCACACTTCTCCAAAGTGCCAGTGGCAACTGAAGGTGAGCATTTGTCCACTGAGGTTGGTTACGACACCAAACTGCTGTCAGGTCAAGACCCTGGTGAGGACGACAAGCACATACAAAGTTGACCTTCCCTGACACGGTTTTGAGACTTTGTGCAGAAATGATTCCGTTGTGCAAACCCCCAGTTTCTTTAGCTGCCCGGGTGGCTAGTTTCAGACAGTCTACCAGGTGAAGAAGCTGTGGATCTGCTTGGCTAGCATGGTTACACGTTGTCTGTGGTTGTCCTTGGCTAGCATGGTTACACGTTGTCTGTGGTTGTCCTTGGCTAGCATGGTTACATGTTGTCTGTGGTTGTCCTTGGCTAGCATGGTTACATGTTGTCTGTGGTTGTCCTTGGCTAGCATGGTTACATGTCTGTGGTTGTCCTTGGCTAGCATGGTTACACGTTGTCTGTGGTTGTCCTTGGCTAGCACGGTTACACGTTGTCTGTGGTTGTCCTTGGCTAGCACAGTTACACGTTGTCTGTGGTTGTCCTTGGCTAGCACAGTTACACGTTGTCTGTGGTTGTCCTTGGCTAGCACGGTTACATGTTGTCTGTGGTTGTCCTTGGCTAGCACGGTTACACGTTGTCTGTGGTTGTCCTTGGCTAGCATGGTTACATGTTGTCTGTGGTTGTCCTTGGCTAGCACGGTTACACGTTGTCTGTGGTTGTCCTTGGCTAGCACGGTTACATGTTGTCTGTGGTTGTCCTTGGCTAGCACGGTTACACGTTGTCTGTGGTTGTCCTTGTCTAGCATGGCTACATGTTGTCTGTGGTTGTCCTTGGCTAGCACGGTTACACGTTGTCTGTGGTTGTCCTTGGCTAGCACGGTTACATGTTGTCTGTGGTTGTCCTTGGCTAGCACGGTTACACGTTGTCTGTGGTTGTCCTTGGCTAGCATGGTTACATGTTGTCTGTGGTTGTCCTTGGCTAGCACGGTTACACGTTGTCTGTGGTTGTCCTTGGCTAGCACGGTTACATGTTGTCTGTGGTTGTCCTTGGCTAGCACGGTTACATGTTGTCTGTGGTTGTCCTTGGCTAGCATGGTTACACGTTGTCTGTGGTTGTCCTTGGCTAGCATGGTTACACGTTGTCTGTGGTAGTCCTTGGCTAGCATGGTTATATGTTGTCTGTGGTTGTCCTTGGCTAGCATGGTTACACGTTGTCTGTGGTTGACCTTGGCTAGCACGGTTACACGTTGTCTGTGGTTGTCCTTGGCTAGCATGGTTACACGTTGTCTGTGGTTGTCCTTGGCTAGCACGGTTACACGTTGTCTGTGGTTGTCCTTGGCTAGCACGGTTACACGTTGTCTGTGGTTGTCCTTGGCTAGCACGGTTACACGTTGTCTGTGGTTGTCCTTGGCTAGCATGGTTACACGTTGTCTGTGGTTGACCTTGGCTAGCGCGGTTACACGTTGTCTGTGGTTGTCCTTGGCTAGCATGGTTACACGTTGTCTGTGGTTGTCCTTGGCTAGCACGGTTACACGTTGTCTGTGGTTGTCCTTGGCTAGCATGGTTACACGTTGTCTGTGGTTGTCCTTGGCTAGCACGGTTACACGTTGTTTGTGGTTGTGAGGCCTATTGGATGTACTGCTAAATTCTCTCAAATAAAGTTGGAGGCAACTTATGGTAGCGAAATGAACATTCAATTATCTGGCAATGGCTCTGGTGGACATTCAGCACATGAAACGAACACCTTAGATGTTGCGTTTATATTTTTGTACAGTGTAATTATCTTGTTATCTTGTCACAACATTTCGTACAAAAGTTTTCACTGTCAACAACTTAAAAACTGGAAATACTGTATGTGGTTGAGTGCTGTGCAAGCTTACCCATAAATGCAGACATCCCACACAGTGGATTCACATCCATAATTTTACTCTGCAGGGGCTCTGATTGAGACTCCTCCTTATTAAAAACCCTCTCACTGCCTGGCTGTCTTTGGAAAGAACCACCGTCGGCAGGAGCGAGGGGGTTGCTGTGGGGAGCTCTTTTGAAGTTGTGAACTCCTAATTTGTTTTGCCTAGTAGGCAGCCAAGTGGAGCCTTTTCAAGATGCTATTTTCATGCTTTTTGGTGGGAGAAGTCAATTCAGCACAGATGCTCTATAGATGGAGGGAGAGAGGAGAGGAAAGGAGGGTGCCAGTGAACCGCTAGATAAAGAAAACAACAACAGGTGGAGCAACAGGAATCTGTTACCTGCCTAAACAACTTCACTGATCTGTGCAATGGAGTTTATCAAAATACACTGAGTGTACAAAACATTAAGAACACCTTGCTAATGTTGTGTTGCACCCCTCCCTGTTGCCTTCCACGGGACTCCAATGCTTCTCACAGTTGTGTCAAGTTGGCTGGATGTCCTTTGGTTGGTGAACTGTTCTTGATGCACACAGGAAACTGTTGAGCATGAAAACCCAGCAATCCTACAGTTCTTGACACAAACCGGTGTGCTTGGCACCTACTACCATACCCCGTTCAAAGGCACTTCAATATTTTGCCTTGTCCATTCACCCTCTGAATGGCACACATACACAATCCATGCCTCAAATGTATCAAGGCTTAAAAATGATCCTTTAACCTGTCTCCTCCACTTCATCTACACTGATTGAAGTGAATTTAACAAGTGACATCAATAAGGGATCATAGCTTTCACCTGGTCAGTCTATGTCATGGAAAGAGCAGGTGTTAATAATGTGTGTTACACTCAGTGTAGCTCTTTCTCTGTGTAATGAGTAAACAGGTGGGACCATAGCAACCAACACATTATAATCCCCCATCCCCTCCTTTCCTCTCCCTGTGCATTTTCCTCTATGCATACCAGTATCCACAGCCGGTGTGCATTAGAAGTAATGGCCTTCATAAAAACACATGGTCCCCACAGCCCAGCACGCTTAGCCTAGCCAGGATAGAGGAGTGGCAGAAGCATTAAGAAAGAAAGGTCTGCTGCCCAGAACAAGGATTAATGCCTAATTTACATTTCTGTAGTGAGCTGAGACTCAACGGGAGGCAAACTCAACTCTTTCTCTCCAATAAACAATAACAGCTAGGGCCCGCCAGAGAGATGCCAGGGTCGTGTGTGTGTGTTTCCGTTTGGGGGGGTGCATGTGGCTTTGGCTCTCCTGAACTACTAAGTCGTCAACTCAGCCGGAGAGGGTTAGGACATTAAAAGTTTAAAAGCGCTTTGAAACTTGCTCTGACACAATTAGCTAGGGTTTAGGATGAAGCCAGCATGTTCAATGGATTGCTACTCTTTTTATTGGTAACAGTGATAGGATAAGAATGTGGTCCACTAGTTGAGTTTACTTTGCACCCACACTGTTAATAGGGCCTCGTTTGCCATCTGGAAGATGGCATTATGTCCTTATATGGATCTTGGGATTACTGAACAGTTTCCCAGACCAGTTCAGGTGTCGCATGGGCTGGTCTGTCATGGGTTGCAGCAAAATGGGTACATGAGGGCAATGCATCACCTTCCAGATGGCATTTTGGCTGTTGAATGGTCTCGTGACATGTGGCAGTCCAGTTCCATGGTGTCGCCATCTTTGTTAAACGAAATCAAAGTCAAACAAATATGCACACGTTCACAGATTTGCAGGTGTTATAGCAGGTGCAGCGAAATGCTTATGTTAATATCTCTAACAGTGCAGCAGAATGTCCAGTAAATGCAACACTAAATACACAAATAATAAAACATCTAAACAGGAATTGACAGAACGAGTCCAGTTAACAATCCAGAGGAGATAAATTAACGTGAGCAGGTGTCAGAATCCAGAATATACAGTTCATTTGGAAATTATTCAGGCCCCTTCACTTTTCCCACCTTTTGTTACATTACAGACGTAATATAACATTGATTACATTCATTCCCTCGTCAATCTACACACAATACCCCATAATGATAAAGCAAAAACAGGTATTTCAAAATGTTTGCAAATGTATAAACCCTTTGCTATGAGACTCAAATCTGAGCTTCATGCATCCTGTTTCCATGGATCATCCTTGAAATGTTTCTGCAACTCAATTGGAATCCACTTGCGGTAAGTTCAATTGATTGGACATGATTTGGAAAGGCACACACCTCTCTAAATAAGGTCCCACAGTTGACAGTGCAGGTCAGTGTAATGAACACAAGGGGAGACAGAGAGCTGGTTTCAAGCGCAGGGCGCAGCAGGTGTTTGTTGCAGGACCACAGGAGGAGGCAGGTAGCTGGGTCCAGGCAGAAGGTCACACACAGGGGGTCCAAAAGGGCAACCGTGCAGGCAGGGAAAAGGCTAGTAATGTAGTCCAGGAAATCAGGCAATAGGTAGATAACAGGAAATCTGATAAGCTAAAGTACAGGCAGGGAATAGGCAAAAGGCGTCATTAGTGAGGCAGGCAAAAACTATCAAACACGGGAGGAGTAAATCACGGGAAAAACAGAGCTCTGAAAGACGTGTGTCACAAAACAAACAATACCTCACAGTGATGGGGTGCAAATAACTGAACTAAATAGTGTATGATAATGACATACAGGTGTGTGAACAGGTGATTAGAACTCAGGTGATTGGGATCTGGAGAGTGAGCTGCGTTCAGGGGATCTAGGTGTTTGAGAGTGTGAGCTGGAAATTGGGCTGGAAAGTGAGCTGCGTTCAGGGGATCTATGTGTTTGAAGGTTGAGTTGGAAACAGTTACAGTCAGAGCAAAAACCAAGCCATGAGGTTGAAGTAATTGTCCGTAGATCTCCGAGACAGGATTGTGTCGAGGCACAGATCTGGGGAAGGGTACAAAATATTTCTGCAGCAGTGAAGGTCCCCAAGAACACAGTGGCCTCCATCTTTCTTAAATGGAAGAAGTTTGGAACCACCAAGACTCTCTTAGAGCTGGCCGCCCGGCCAAACTAAGCAATCAGGGGAGAAAGGCCTTGGTCAAGGAGGTGAACAAGAACCCGATGGTTACTTTGACGTCATCATAAAACACATATAACTGTATGCATTGTTTGTCAATGAGAGCAAATTTTACTTGGGAAAGTTGTTTGTTTAATCAGCTACCAAAAAGTAAAGCTTACATTCTGCCTGCAAACATCGATAGTTCATATCTCTGCATTCTGCCTGCAAACATCGATAGTTCATATCTCTGCATTCTGCCTGCAAACATCGATAGTTCATATCTCTGCATTCTGCCTGCAAACATCAATAGTTCATATCTCTGCATTCTGCCTGCAAACATCGATAGTTCATATCTCTGCATTCTGCCTGCAAACATCGATAGTTCATATCTCTGCATTCTGCCTGCAAACATCGATAGTTCATATCTCTGCATTCTGCCTGCAAACATCGATAGTTCATATCTCTGCATTCTGCCTGCAAACATCGATAGTTCATATCTCTGCATTCTGCCTGCAAATATTGATAGTTCATATCTCTGCATTCTGCCTATCCATTTCCTAAATGGGAGACAGATGTGGAAAAACATGGTTGTGTTTGGTTCTAACTCGGGTAGGGTTATCTCAAAAATGAAAGCCCTTTTCGAGGATTGACCACTAGCCTAATATCCCTTAAAAAGTGCCAAACATTTCTGACCACATTTCTGTAGTCAGACGGCTTTCTTTTTCTTGACACACTTACTTCCTGTTTCACTCAAAGCAGAAAGTGGCTATGGATATGGCTAGGGAGTGACCGGGGCAGAGCCCACAGTCGACACACATCTTAATCACCTTTGAACTTTAAAAAAATAGAGGCGAGGAGAGGACGGTGGTAGGAGGAGTTAGCAAAACCAATGGAGAATCTCTTCATGAACCATGGGACCGTGTGTTTTACATATTTACCTAGGGATGATTCTCAATGTTTTACTGTATACTTTGTGAGCGTTCCACATTGCAGCAGACTTTAAAGGTGAGTCAAGATCTACAAATGACCTAGCATCATAAATATTATTTCTCAATATTATTTGTAGCTCAGTCAGTCACAATTTATTTAGTTTGATGCTCTTGAACACGGCCTTTATGTACGTACAGTATGTACAAAACATAAACTGTCTGATATGCAGAAGTCTGTGGCTCGGGTTTTAAGATCTCACCTCACAAGGGTTGCATATTGGAACCCAGCTACAGCTCTGAAGCATGGTTACACAGAAAGATATAGTCAGCAAGTGAAAAAGTAACAAATTATTAATAAATGTGGAGCAGAAAAGTGAGCACTTAGATTTCTATAAATGTACTTTTCCATTCATAAAACTAAGTGCCCCATTTTCCGTGACATGAATTGCTCCTCTACATCAGTGAGCCTCATGCAGTGAGCCTCATGCAGCGAGCCTCATGCAGCGAGCCTCATGCAGCGAGCCTCATGCAGCGAGCCTCATGCAGCGAGCCTCATGCAGCGAGCCTCATGCAGCGAGCCTCATGCAGTGAGCCTCTGTCCTTTTTATGAATGAAGCATGTCTCTGCACCTCTAAAAACATGTGGGGTGCCCAAACATGCCTCTTCTCAGTCTGAAATGTGTGAGCACCTCTGTATGAATCAGGCCTTGCGCTAGCTAGACCGAGTACCACAGCAATGTAGCCATTTCGTTCCCTTGAAGTGGGTAAAGCAGCACAGGAGAGCTAAGTCAGGAGACGGATCCACCCAGCCCTCCCCTGCATTCATCCACAATGTACACAGCCTATTGGAATGTTCATTCAGGAGAAGTGATTCAATACACAACATTCATAGGCCCCACACTGAGTACAGAGATGACATACATTTTGACATGATTCTACTGCTGCACGGATCAGATGATTTACCCTTCACCTTCTTATGAATGCATAATATTTATCACAGATAAGCGTGTGTGTCTGTTGTAAAACTTTTTTCATTTCAGCACTGATTTAGGCCTACACACCACTCAAGGATGCTATGAATAAACATATGATACTAAATGGTTGCTGACTATGTGTATTGGTTTCATAATGATGCAATTCATAGCGATGGGATCTGTTTGGTGCCAAATCTGATCTTCTCATACACAATTTAGACAGCAAACCAGCTCGAAGGGCGACATATGCTTAGACTTCTATCACTACAACATGCAAATAGAACTGCGTCTATGTGCTTGATGTAAAAGACGTGTGGGTAAACTGAGCTCTTCCGGATCCATGGGTTTATACTCGGATTTAAAATATCTGATCCTGTGGAAGGATATCCTCAGCTATGCTACATGGGGGAGGATACATGGTTTTGTCAGCGGGATGCTTTTGACATGCGTCTGTCCCAGAGGATTCGCGAACTTATAGAGGATCATCCCAAATGACACTATTGCCTATATGGCGCACTACTTTTTGCGTCAATTGGGACGCACACAAGTGTACTATTAACTGAGATGCTTCACAAGGCATCTAAACCAATCAGAAAATCCATACTTCATGAGACTTTAATTTTTTTTTTTTAACAGGGCCTATGATGGTAAGAGTGCTTTGAAAGGAGGATGCAGTGACCACACTCCTTATCCAACAATTAAATCAATACGGATAGGAAGGAATCTTCATATGGCCGCCACAACAACAAACTCCCGAGACTTGCACCACGGTAACAGGTAGGCAGGCCTACGATTCCACCCACGCATGGAACGTTCCGGGGCCAGAATTAGACAAAGACAGATAAAAGAGTGATGTCATAGGTTATCGTAAATCTAAAAGACTCTTCTTCTTCTTCAAAAAAAGAACCACATCACTTATGTGAATGAGAAACGTGTATTGAAACTGGGCCTGCTTTGTTAGGTTACGGGGTGTTGTTTACTGGTAACGGTGTGCAGTGCTGGGGCTGGTTACTTATTCTGCCAACCCGTTAACTGTTTGGTGGACTCGCCTCTCCTCGGCTCACTCGCTGAACAAGGTGAATTTGAATGTATGGAAATGAGAGTGTGAGAGAGAGAGAGCCTGCGTGATGTTTGCTATGAAAGGAGAGTGGAGGAGGAGTTATAACTCAAAAGAACAGTACATGAAACAATCAACTACAAACAGCAGGCTGAAGCCTAGAGTACAGCAGAGTTACTCAACTGGGGGTTCTGCATCTGTTTAAGTCAATTAGCAGTAAAAAAAAATGTTTTTTTAAATGCAATGGCAAAACAGTGCCTTGTTCAGTGAGGGGACTTGTACAGGAATCTTGTACTCCACACTCAAAACAACTAGGCTAATTTGTATTTGCTCGTCACCACCATGGAACTGAGGACCCAGGGAGTTCAGACACTGCCGGGAGTTTCCGAGCCTCCTGATTAGAAGGGAAATAATCTGGATGACATCAACAATGATTTTTATCATCATTTTTTGCATTGTTGGTGCATTTCCCTTGTCAGGCTTTGACCAGCGTTTGGCCCAAAGATGTTGCCTTTTGTGTTTCTGCCTCTGAGGCCTGGCCATAAAATGTACATTTTATGTGGTGATGAGGATCGGGACTCTAACCCGTAAGCTAAAAGGAAATCCTGCTATGCCCTCCGACGAACAACCAAACAGGCAAAGTGTCATTACAGGACTAAGATCGAATTCTACTACACCGCTCTGACGCTCGTCGGATGTGGCAGGGCTTGCAAAACATTACAGACTACAACAGGAAGCCCAGCTGAGAGCTGCCCAGTGACACGAGCCTACCAGGCGAGCTAAACTACTTCTATGCCCCTTTCGAGGAAAATAACACAAACATGCATGAGAGCATCAGCTGTTCCAGACGACTGTGTGATCACGCTCTCCGCAGACAATGTGAGTAAGACCTTTAAATAGGTCAACATTCACAAGGCCGCAGGGCCAGACAGATTACCAGGACGTGTACTCCGAGCATGTACTGACCAACTGGCAAGTGTCTTCACTGACATTTTCAACCTCTCCCTGTCTGAGTCTGTAATACCAACATGTTTTAAGCAGACCACCATAGTGCCTGTGCCCAAGAACACTAAGGTAACCTGCCTAAATGACTACCAACCCGTCGCACTCAAGTTGGTAGCCATGAAACGCTTTGAAACGCTGGTCATGGCTCACATCAACACCATTATCCCAGGTACCCTAGACTCACTCCAATTTGCATACCGCCCCAACAGATCCACAGATGTGTGGGCAGCAAATATCCCCCCTGCTTTGGTTGGGTTTGGTTACTTAACATAATAGACAGTACAGTCTACAAACAGATGCTTAGCTTTATACTCTGTGTGTTTTGGATTAGTTGTGAAAGTTAAAAAAAACACTATGGATGCTCGGAGTCTTCCTAAGCTCCCTTCCCTCTCCCTGGCCGCCATAACTCTCCTCGCCTGTTAAAAATGCAGCAGCAAGAGGATCTCTGTCCTGAAAGTAAGATGAATATTAAATCACGTGCGCTAACGAGGTGGACCGCATAATAAGCAGCCAAAGGGGCTATGATTCACTCCCAGCGCTTCCTGCTAAATAATACACAGCGATATCTGGAGGATAGAGGACAGCCTAGGCTAGATTATTGTGTGTGTGTGGGGGGTTCTGTAAAGTGTGTGTACTGCAGATATGCATGGGGGTAATATCCAGGCTAAAGGGACAGGGGAACTGTAACACTACAGTCTGATGGGCCAGGTTAGGGCAGGGAAGGGCAGGAGGAGGGGTGTTCGGGATAGAGGATGGAGAGGATCAGCTGAAGCATGATGGGACAACTTAGCCCACCAACCAACTCACTCACTCTGCCCAAATATATGCAGGCTCATGCCTTTGGGCACTCTGTCCTGACACGGGTGAGACCTTGGCAGCATCCCAAATGGCACCCTATTCCCGATTTTGTGCACTACTTTTCACCAGGGTCTTAAATAGTGCACCATGTAAACAATAGGGCGCCATTTCTTACGCAACCAGAGACTCGGAAAGCAGGGCTGGGCTGCTGACTGCATTGTCATCAAATTATGTCTGAACTTCGTAAGTAATTAGCTTCTCCATATTCAAATGTGGCTGCTGGCGCCAGTACTGTGGCTTACATTATGCGTGTGAGAGAGAAGAGAATATGAGGAGAATATGTTTTAGCAGACCACCATGGCTACACATACAGATTATCATCATAGTTGTGTGTGTGTGTGTGTGTGTATAGTCCCAGCATGCGGTTCTTCAGCGGTAAATGCGCCGAGTTAGCACGTTATTATTCCATTGAGCTGTCATTTGAATAAGTGGTTGTGACGTTTGGCGTTAGGAGGGAATGAGTGTCCAGGGTTCAGACCGGGGATGGGGCTTATCCCTCGAAGGCAATTATGTGTTCCACATGAGCTGGCTGGGCAGCATCAAACCATTCTGTCTTTATCACTGCAAGACTTAGGGCTGCCAAGCCTGCAACAATTCCAGCCAGCACAGCAGCAGATATATAGCCTATAGCGTAAGGCAAAGGACATGGATCTCAAGGACAAAACTTTGATGTGTAGCTAGCTAGATGGAATGTTACATTGTTCTTTGTAAAGCCTTTCATACTTAATAATTGTTTCAAGAAAATAGATATCGCTGCAGAGAGGAAGAGAGTCGGAGAGAGCGTTTGTGTGATTACTATAGCAATACGTGTTGACATTGGTTAATAGATGTTAATCCAATCTCTTCAACAGTATTAATACTTGTCTACTTTACAAATAACTATACATCTAAACTCAAACTCATTCAACTCATTATCCGTGGTATGACTTCATACCATGCCATTAGGAGCATTACAGTTTGCAGGCCTTTGTCTTTTCATATTGTAACATTGCTTACTCTAGATGAGTGGTTTTCAAACCTCCTCCCGGGGAGCCCCAAACATTTCACAGTTCTGTTGTATCCCTGAACTAGCCCACTTAATTCACCTGATCAAGGGCTGGATAATTAGTTGATATATTGGATCAGCTGTGCTGGCACTGAAATAGGTCCCCTGGGGGGTCCCAGGGGAGAGGTTTGAAAACCCCTGGTCTAGATGGCCTCCCTCATATCTGTCACGGCTTGGCATGTGTTCGAGCCTTGGAGTCACAGGGGCATTTGTGAGCGTACATGAGGGGCAGTGTGTTCCCACTTGAAAGGAAAAGTACACAGACACCGGCTTTAACCAATACCAGTTGAGATGTTGACCAAGAAGTGTAGACATAAGGTTCATCAGAGAAGACAATCATCACAGAGAGCAGAGGGGTTCCCTTTGAAACCTCAAGATTCATAGCAGGAAATTCCAACTGTTTACAAATAGCTTCAGACTGTGCCACACTTACAAGGAATTTAGTCTTTAGATATATAGCCACACACCCACTTTTCTTAACTCGATCAGTGCGATACACATTCTGACCATTTACACAAATATATCCTTATCAACAACAGACTTGCTGAGCCAGGTTTCAGGAAACACAATTACATCAGCATCAGTTGATTTAGCACAAATCCTAACCCCATCAATTTTAGAAAATGAAAAATACCAAAACCAGATCTAGATTTAAAATCAGAGGGGGTTTGGAGACATTGCATATCAGGGCCAGGGTTAGGTTGCACGTTATTTGATATCAACAAAATAAGAAGAACTAGGCCCCTATGAGTCTGTATGTAAGGCCAGCCAGAGAGAGGGTTACTTTGGTAAACTTCAAGTAAAGAAGTGCAAATCGGATTGTATTTGGAGAGCTTCTCCCATTCTTCTCTACAGATCCTCTCAAGTTCTGTCAGGCTGGATGGAGAGCGTCGCTGCACATTTTCAGGTCACTCCTGAGATGTCCGATCAGGTTCAAGTCCGGGCTCTGGCTGGGCCACTCAAGGACATTCAGAAGCCACTCCTGTGTTGTCTTGACAGTGTGCTTAGGGTAGTTGTCCTGTTGGAAGGTGAACCTTCGCCCCCAGTCTGGTGAACCTTCGCCCCCTGAAGCAGGTTTTCATCAAGGATCTCTCTGTACTTTGCTCCGCTCATCTTTTCCTCGATCCTGACTAGTCTCCCAGTCCCTGCCGCTGAAAAACATCCCCACAGCATGATGCTGCCACCACCATGCTTCACTGTAGGGATGGTGCCAGGTTTCCTCCAGATGTGACACTTGGTATTCAGGCCAAAGAGTTCAATCTTGGTTTCATCAGACCAGAGAATCTTGTTTCTCATGGTCTGAGAGTCCTTTAGGTGCCTTTTAGCAAACTCCAAGCGGCCTGACATGTGCATTTTTACTGAGGAGTGGCTTCCGTGTGGCCACTCTACCATAAAGGCTTGATTGGTCGAGTGCTGCAGCGATGGTTGTCCTTCTGGAAGGTTTTCCCATCTCCGTAGAGGAACTCTGTAGCTCTGTCAGAGTGACCATCGGGTTCTTGGTCACCTCACCGAAGCACTTCTCTCCCGATTGTGCAGTTTGGCCAGGCGGCCAGCTCTAGGAAGAGTCTTGGTTGTTCCAAATGTCTTCCATTTAAGAATGATGGAGGCCACTGTGTTCTTGGGGACCTTCAATGCTGCAGAAATTATTTGGTACCCCTCCCCAGTTCTTTGCCTCTACACAATCCTGTCTCAGAGCTCTACGGACAATTTGACCTTACGGTCTTGGTTTTTGCTCTGACATGCACTGTCAACTGTGGGAGCTTATATAGACAGGTGTGTGCCTTTCCAAATCATGTCCAATCAAGTTGTAGAAACATCTCAAGGATGATCAATGGAAACAGGATGCACCTGAGCTCAATTTCGAGTCTAATAGCAAGTGATCTCTATACTTATGTAAATACGTTTAAAAAAAATTTAATACACTTGCAAATATTTTGTAAAAACCTGTTTTCACTTTTTCATTATGTGTGTAGATTGATTCTCATTTTTAAAATCCATTTTAGAATAACAAAATGTGGAGAAAGTAAAGGGGTCTGAATACTTTCAGAATTCACTGCAATACTGTATGGACAGTTCTGTGCACTGTGGTCTCTCTGTGGAGCCATAGCTACTACGCCGAGTTCAGCATGTAGAGCCATAAAGATACAGCAGATAGAGATCAGACTAATCCATTACAAATGCTCCAATTTTGCATTCCTCTCTTTAGAAAGTGGATCATCTTGACCCGCCCCCGTCATAGAGAGAGAGACACAGCTGCATGTGAGCTCTCACATTTTTCAACATGTTTAAAAAATATATATAAAAGGATAGATTTGGAGTTGGATAATATGCAGGATGCTACCCTCCACAGCATGGCTTTCGCTCCAGATCAACACGTACAACCTCATTTAGACTATACAGAGGGGGCTCTAGCAAACAAACAGCCGAGACCTGAGGACGCCATCTACCTTGGATCTGAGTCAGTAGTGTTTGGTCTGATGCCATTTTTAAAGCCAAGAAGGAAAAATAGAAAATAAAGTACACTACAATGATGTTTTATTTTATGGGGACTGAATGCTGAGTTAAGGCTCCCAGGCTTGGAAGGACAGACCAGATACAAATTCAATCCGCACTGAGGTGTGAAGTAAAAGGTGCCGAGGACTTTGGGCCCAACAAGTGGCAGGAGTCTTTGAAGCATCCTATGAAGCCCTCTGCTGTTCAAAGACCATCCACTGGCATTTTCTACAAGAAGTCTGCCTCCTGAAATAAAAGCTTCACCCAAGTGGGTGTGACACCTACTCCCGTTGCCTGCTGCGCTGCTGCTTGGATACCACCTGGCGATCTGTTCAGCGTCTGTCTCCCCCTGTCTGGTACAGGTACCTCCACCACACTCACCCCTCTCTCCCTGGCCTGTCTCCCCCTGTCTGGTACAGGTACCCCCACCACACTCACCCCTCTCTCCCTGGCCTGTCTCCCCCTGTCTGGTACAGGTACCCCCACCACACTCACCCCTCTCTCCCTGGCCTGTCTCCCCCTGTCTGGTACAGGTACCCCCACCACACTCCCCCTCTCTCCCTGGTCTGTCTCCCCCTGTCTGGTACAGGTACCCCCACCACACTCACCCCTCTCTCCCTGGCCTGTCTCCCCCTGTCTGGTACAGGTACCCCCACCACACTCACCCCTCTCTCCCTGGCCTGTCTCCCCCTGTCTGGTACAGGTACCCCCACCACACTCCCCCTCTCTCCCTGGTCTGTCTCCCCTGACTGGTACAGGTACCTCCACCACACTCACCCCTCTCTCCCTGGCCTGTCTCCCCTGTCTGGTACAGGTACCCCCACCACACTCCCCCCTCTCCCTGGCCTGTCTCCCCCTGTCTGGTACAGGTACCCCCACCACACTCACCCCTCTCCCTGGCCTGTCTCCCCCTGTATGGTACAGGTACCTCCACCACACTCACCCCTCTCTCCCTGGCCTGTCTCCCCCTGTCTGGTACAGGTGCCCCCAACACACTCCCGCCTCTCTCCCTGGCCTGTCTCCCCTGTCTGGTACAGGTGCCCCCAACACACTCCCGCCTCTCTCCCTGGCCTGTCTCCCCCTGTATGGTACAGGTACCTCCACCACACTCACCCCTCTCTCCCTGGCCTGTCTCCCCTGTCTGGTACAGGTGCCCCCAACACACTCCCGCCTCTCTCCCTGGCCTGTCTCCCCCTGTCTGGTACAGGTGCCCCCAACACACTCCCGCCTCTCTCCCTGGCCTGTCTCCCCCTGTCTGGTACAGGTGCCCCCAACACACTCCCGCCTCTCTCCTGAGCGTTCGCTCGCCTCCAGCACACAGGCACTGTTGGGGTGAGTGACTCTGAACTTAAAATGGCCCCAAGTCATTATATATTTTATTTATTGAGCATTGTGCCTCATGGCTCCTTCATACTTTGTTGACTACAAACTTTCTTTACCCAACCATGGGACAGACTTTGTTCCTACACTCGGTACTCTGACTCTCCATTGGGTTAAACAGACTTTTGGCCTCTCATCCTATTCCAACCACCTCTCACCGGCTTTCTATTCATGTTACCTGATGAAATTGCTGTACAATATGATCTTGTTGCCATCTGATATACATTCAGATGTCATAAATCAGCACTGCAGATCTCTCCCTGTCCTATGCTGTACCTAGATTGTATTACAGTTGATGATATCTGGAAATGTGCATGTACAGCCTGGCCCATCTACTGTTGCCAGCCCTAATTCTGACTTGGGCTCTGATATCTGCTTCACTGATTTCTCCTCTCGTTAAAGCCTGGGTTTTCTGCACGTTAACACTAGAAGCTTATTACCTAAAATTGATCAATTGAAAGTGTTGGTTCACAGCTCCAATCCAGATGTGTTGGTCATTACTGAAATGTGGTTAAGGAATAAGTGTTTTGAATACTTATGTTAATCTTTCTGGTTATAAACTTTTTCGGAAAGACAGATCTTCCAAAGGTGGGGTTGTGGCAATCTTTACCAAGGTTCACCTTCAGGGCTCGGTGGTCTCCACCAAGCCCATCCCCAAACAATTAAATTTTCTGGTTTTAAGCATTAAACTTTCAAATAGGTCTTTGTTGACTGTTGCTGGGTGCTATTGTCCTCCATTAACACTGGCCTGTACCCTACCTGCCCAAAGCTCTCTCCTGGCCCCTTACACTAAGTCTGAATTTGTCCTGCTAGGTGACCTAAACTGGGACATGCTAAAACCACCTGACCAAGTCCTAAAGCAATGGGACTCCCTAAACCTTTCTCAGATTATTACCAACACCACAAGGTATGACTCCAAAGAAAAGGCTACTCTCCTCTCTTATCCTCACAAATAATCCTGATCGGTATCAGTCTGGTGTTTTCTGTAATGACCTTAGTGATCACTGCTTTACAGCCTGTGTTCGTAATGGCTGCTCAGTGATATGACCTGTCCTGATTTGTCATAGACACTTGCTAAAAAACTTCAATGAGCAAGCCTTCCTTAATGAACTGGCCTCTGTAAAATGGTATAGAATCAGCTTGATCCCCTCTGTCGAAGACGCTTGGACCTTCTTTTTGATATTTTCAGTGGTATTGTTAACAAACACGCCCCCATAAAGAAAATGAGAATTAAAAACAGGTTCAGCCCCTGGTTCGAACGTGATCTTGCAGAGTTACTCCACCTCAAGAATTGCATTTGGCTAAAGGTTCGGCACATGTATACTCAGGCTGACTGGCTTTCGTTTAGGCAAGTGAGAAATAAGTGCAGTCAGGCTGTCCGGAAGGCCAAAGTTAGTTACTTTAAGGAGCAGTTCTCTCTCTGTGGGTCTAACCCCAAGAAGTTCTGGAAAACGGTTGAAGACCTAGAGAATAAACTCTCCTCCTCTCAGCTGCCCATGTCCCATAAAGTTGATGTGGTTACTGACAAGCACATGGCTGAGCTCACCACTTCATTAAGTAAGGATTCCTATTTGATTCGGCCATGCCTCCTTGGCTGTCCAACATTTCCTCATCTCCCACCCCTTCTAATGCGACTATCCCTGGTGCTTCTCCCTCTGTTTCCCCTGCTCCTCTACAAAGTCTCTCCCTGCAGGCAGTCACTAAGTCCGAGGTGCAAAAGGAGCTCCTTAAATTTGACCCCTCTTTAAGTTCGCTGCCCCTATCATTGCCAAGCCTGTCTCTCCTTTCTGTGGAGGTTCCCATTGCTTGGAAGTCAGCCACGGTTCTGTTATTTAAAGGGGGAGATCAAGCTGATCCTAACTGTTATAGGCCTATTTCTATTTTGTCCTGTTTATCAAAAGTGTTGGAAAACTTGTCAATAATCAACTGACTGGCTTTCTTAATGTCTATAGTATTCTCTCGGGTTTGCAATCTGGTTTCTGCTCAGGTTATGGATGTGTCACTGCAACCTTAAAGGTCATCAATGATGTCACCACTGTCCTCGATTCTAAGCAATATTGTGCTGCTATTTTGATCGACTTTGCCAAAGCTTTTGATAGGGTAGACCATTCCGTTCTTGTGGGTCAGCTAAGGAGTATTGGTGTCTCTGAGGGGTCTTTGGGCTGGTTTGCTAACTACCTCTCTCAAAGAGTGCAGTGTATAAAGTCAGAAAATGTGCTGTCTCAGCCACTGCCTGTCACCAAGGGATGCTCTACAACAAAGCTTTATTAGAGTCCAGCAGGCTTTCTCTACCCTTAACCTTGTTCGGAACACCTCCAAAACAAAGGTCATGTGGTTTGGTAATAAGAATGCCCCTCTTCCCACAGGTGTTATTACTACCTCTGAGGGTTTAGAGTTTGAGGTTGTCAAACAAGTACTTGGGAGTATGGCTAGACGGTTCACTGTCCTTCTCTCAACACATATCAAAACTGCGGGCTAAAGTTAAATCTAGACTTGGTTTGCTCTATCCTAATCACTCCTCATTCACTCCAGCTGCCAAACTAACCCTGATTCAGATGACCATCCTACCCATGCTAGACTATGGAGACGTAATTTATAGATCGAGCGGCTAGATGTTCTTTACCATTCGGCCATCAGATTTGCCACCAATGCTCCTTATAGGACACATCACAGCACTCCTCTGTAAACTGGTCATCTCTGTATACCTGTTGCAAGACCCACTGGTTGATGCTTATTTATAAAACCCTCTTAGGCCTCACTCTCCCCTAAGATATCTACTGCAGCCCTCATCCTCCACATACAACACCGTTCTGCCAGTCACATTCTGTTAAAGCATTCCAAAGCACAAATATCCCTGAGTCGCTCATCTTTTCAGTTCGCTGCAGCTAGCGACTGGAGTGAGCTGCAACAAACACTCAAACTGGGCAGTTTTTTCTCAATCTCTTCATTCAAAGACTCAATCATGGACACTCTTACTGACAGTTGTGGCTGCTTTGCATGATGTATTGTTGTTTCTACCTTCTTGACCTTTGTGCTGTTGTCTGTGCCCAATCATGTTTTGTGCTGCTACCATGTTGTTGTTATGTTGTGTTGCTATGTTGTTGTCTTAGGTCTCTCTTTATGTAGCGTTGTGTTGTCTCTCTTGTTGCGATGTGTGTTTGTCCTATATTTATTTTTTATCCCAGGCCCCCGTCCCCACAGGAGGCCTTTTTCCTTTTGTTAGGCCGTCATTGTAAATAAGAATTTGTTTTTAACTGACTGGCCGAGTAAAAAAAAAAAAAAAAAATCTTGGAGAACATGGCCACCATTACAACTCTGATCCAAAATCCCAAATGACACCCAATTTACCACTATTATATAAACTCTGCAAAAAAATAAACATCCAAATAACTTCACAGATCCTCATTGTAAAGGGTTTAAATACTGTTTCCCATGTTTGTTCAATGAACCATAAACAATTAATGAACATGCACCTGTGGAACGGTCGTTAAGACACTAACAGCTTACAGACGGTAGGTAATTAAGATCACAGTTATGAAAACTAAGGAGGCCTTTCTACAGACTCTTAAAAACACCAAAATAAAGATGCCCAGGGTCCTTGCTCATCTGTGTGAACGTGCCTTAGGCATGCTGCAAGGAGGCATGAGGACTGCAGATGTGGCCAGGGCAAAAAATTGCAATGTCCGTACTGTGAGAAGCCTAAGACAGCACTACAGGGAGACAGGACGGACAGCTGATCGAGTTTCATCAGGAATGCACAATCCCTCCATCAGTGCTCACACTGTCTGCAATAGGCTGAGATTTCTAGGCTCAATTTCTGTTAGTCCAATGTCTGCGGAACTTGTTCAGTTTATGTCTCAGTTGTTGAATCTTGTTTTGTTCGTAAAAATATTTGCACGTTAAGTTTGCTGGTAATAAACGCAGTTGACAGTGAGAGGACGTTTCTTTTTTGGCTGAGTTTAGTACCAGTGTAGGGTGTTGTTTAAGCCATCATACATCTCAAACGTTTGCCAAACTCGATATTTCTCTGCACAGCACTGTACGTGCCCTACAGCCGAATCTACCTCCGTAAAAGGCAGTCGTTGCGAGTCCCATCCCGTCTACAGGCCCATGCCACCTGTACCATGTGTGAGCAACTAAGGAAGTCCAGGTGATTCAAATGACTTTTTCATTCCTGCCACTGTGAACATCAGTTTAATGAGAGGGAAGGAAAAAAAGAGGTGGAGAACAAGAGACTCCCTCCTTACATTAAAAAGGGCCTAATTACCAAACCTGGGGCACTGCCGCACCACCACTCCACAGGGACCATAACAAACCTGTTTACCAGCCGAGGCAGTGCGTTTGCGTGTCTGTGTGGGGAGCAGCAACCACACGCATACAATACAGAAGTTATTAATACAGCAGTCTACGCAATCAATGTAGAAGCTAATGCAGTGCTTATTTGTGCAGTTGCTTGCATGTCTGGGTTGGAGTGCCCGCAGCCTAGGTGAGTAATTTAAATAACAACGTAATGTTCATGTTTTCGTTGTGTGATATGGAGACATGAAACCCACTGGGTAGTTCTGGTGTTGAATATACACACTTCTTGTAATCTTATTTGATATTATGAACTGGGTGGTTCGAGCCCTGAATGCTGATTGGCTGACAGCCGTGGTATATCGGACCGTTTACCATGGGTATGACAAAACATGTATTTTTACTGCTCCAATTACGTTGGTAAGCAGTTTATAATAGCAATAAGGCCCAAGGGGGATATGGCCAATATACCATGGCTAGGGCTGTTCTTCTGCAAGACACAAAGCAGAGTGCATGAGTACAGCCCTTAGCCGTGGTATATTGAAGCATGATATTACAGTACATCCATGAATGTATACAAACAGTTTGGTCATATATAGCATTTATTTACACTTTTCTATTTACAGATCTTTGTTTCAAAATTCATTCTCTGTACACGTATTTTTAAAAAAAGAAAAGAAAATCACGATCACTCTCCACTGTATGAGATTCACACTTTCACATGTCTTAGTCAGAAGTCAGAAGGGAAAGAGGACCAGTCGTAGTTTGGTCAGAAACATTTGAACATCTCTGAAAAGAAACCGAGCAACAGTAAAATACAACCCCCAAAAAAAGGCTTTAGGAGGCAGACCAAACATGTTAGGTCATGCCCCATGAGATGCTGACTGCAACGTCCAGTGTGTGTGTGTGTGTCCGAGGCCTCCAGCCAGCAGACGGACACCTGGTCACCACCGTAACCATGGCAACCCAGGGCCTTTGACTTTTACCGAAGGTGTGTGTAAGGGTTGTTCGGTACATCAAACCAAGTTGAAACACATAAGGACACCAGAGAAGGCAGCTGCTAGACTTACTGATGTGATTCTGTGGACTCATCGAGTGCGTCCCAAATGGCACCCTATTCCCTATATCGGGCACTACTTTGACCAGGGCCCATAGGGATCTGGCCGAAAGTAGTGCACTATATATGGAATAGGGTGCCATTTTGGATGCAGATACTGTCATGGCTTAGCACAGAGTGTGAGAGCATCAACTGAATAAACGTTCTCGTTTCATTTGCAGAGCTTAAATTAAGGTAAAATAAATATCTATGATGATCATCTGCTATCTCTACATTAGGCACAACTTAATAGGCTCATGTAAACAGTATATATAAAAAGGGAGAGAGAGACATTTGTTTCTTTTAAAGCTGATTCCAAATAATATATTTCGTACAAAAAAAGGGAAGAAAATGGACTTTTATCAAGTGCAGTTTTTAAAAAGTTTCTAATCAACGTGAGAATAGGAAATTGGACCTGGAGCTGACATGGAGCGCAAAAACATTACCGACAAGATCAAAAGAAGTTGAGGAGGTTCAAATACAGAGTATTAAGCTGCCCCATCTATACACACACTCCCAACCCACATAAACACACACATCATGCAACAATTATTGGTCTTCATCGTTACTTGGCAGGATGTTTTTGACGATAAAAGTTCTACATATTATTTCAACGTCTAATTTACATTGTATATCCACCCTCTACACAAGGGGTATAACAACTCTTAACCCACGTGGGCCGGAGCCTGTTGGTTTTCTGTTCTACCTGATAATTAATTGCACCCACCTGTTGTCCCAGGATTAAATCAGTCCCTGATTAGAGGGGAACAATGAAAAATAGGAGTGAAACTGGGTTGATTCCAGAGTTGTGTTTGAGAGCTCTACACCAGGAAAAAACAAACTAATCACAATTTGGTACATCAAATAAAAACCCTAAGCAGTCAAATGAAGGCAAATGGAGAGCGTTAACGTATTCCACCCTAACATCCCCAGTCAGTGTTCCTGAATAGACTGAATAACTGAATGGGCCCTAGTTCTGGGCTATGGTCAGTTACAAATTGTCGTAGTCCAGAAGTTTTTTCTGACCACAAAACTCATGGTCCTACTTCTGGGTTTTGAGGAGTATTTTTTTAACCATTTGTACACGCATGGAAATTTGACTATATGGATACGGCCAACGTGAAATGTTTCTTAGAGAAGAAATATGAAAAGCATATGCATAACCATGGTAGCAGTTGAAAGGGAACAGGAGATTATGGGAAAATGAGTACACTTGATTTGATGTGCATTCTACATTTACTGTACTTTCACTGCATTTGTTGATAAAATCCGAAAATACTCTGGATATATTCAGTAACATAAGTACATTCCTGGAAAATGTGTGGTAGGTGCAACACAAGACAAAAAAAATGACAAGGGTTTGAGTGAGAGGACTAACTGGTGTCTCCTTGTGGCCATGTACCTCTCCAAAGTGTGCATAGTTCCTAGGTTATTTCAAAGCACTTTAATGACTCAAAGAAGAGTCTTCAACGATAAGGTGCCTTTCATGAGCTCTCCTAGCTGTGCCGTCGAGGAACTAAATAAACACTTGTGTTTGGAACACAACCCTGCATCCCCATCATCACACAATTACTATTGTTGTTAACGCAATCCAAAAACGCTCCATTCATAAATTGCAATCTGGGTCAGGTGGGCGTCATTTGAAAGCTTGTTCTATTGCCAAAATGACTAGCTAAGTTATAAAATACGATGTTACTTGCTTTCAGAATGCAATGTATAATCCTGGTGCACATAGAACGGAGTCTTGAGTGCATTCAGGTGCGTGTGCCGCGGCAAATTTTCTTCAAAACAGACATATTAGGCTCATTCGGTTCAGAACAACCCAGTGTATGACGCCACATCATCTTGTAACTGTACATCAAACATAGTGATCAGAAATGTTGACACTGTGTATGACATTAGTTTTATGATATGGAAGTGTGAAGTGCACATTTGGACTCACGGGTGTTTGGCACGATTATGACATCAAAGCGGTATTTCTCATCTTTCAAAATGTACAGCAATTCCCTCACTCAAGACAAAAAAAAAAAGTATTTTTTTTTGGTGTTTATTTTACCAGGTAAATTGACTGAAAACACATTCACATTTGCAACAAGGTCGCGCAAGGTGCTCAAGTTCAGAATGTCCGTCAGTCAAAACCCATACAGTGCTGACATGTTACTGTACAGCCACTGCATTACAATTGAGTTGTTTATTAGTGCCCAAATCTGCCATTACCAACCCGTATACATACAGGTACGAGTTTTCTGGCCATGTGACCACACTAGAAAATCTCCTGGCCTAAAAGGTGACTGCTCACCACTGCACGGTGCAGTATCAATTAGGTAGTGAGTCCTAGGTTCAGAGATGATCGTACGTCAGGCAGAGTCACGCGACACTCGTCCCTCCCTCAGCCAACCGACAAATATTCCATATCTTACATAATATAGTTCAGCGAGTGTTGTTAGACACATCATTAGATCCAGCCCTGCGGACCATGTCAGAGTCAGAACGAAATCATTCATAACAATAAGATACTTCCTGATCTAATTATTCAATGTGTTTCTGTTTTGAACTGAAACCTACTTGTCTCTGGGGGATTGACTGCTTGTTTTGAACTGAAACCTACATGTCTCTGGGGGATTGACTGCTTGTTTTGAACTAAAACCTACATGTCTCTGGGGGATTGACTGCTTGTTTTGAACTAAAACCTACTTGTCTCTGGGGGATTGACTGCTTGTTTTGAACTAAAACCTACTTGTCTCTGGGGGATTGACTGCTTGTTTTGAACTAAAACCTACTTGTCTCTGGGGGATTGACTGCTTGTTTTGAACTAAAACCTACTTGTCTCTGGGGGATTGACTGCTTGTTTTGAACTGAAACCTACTTGTCTCTGGGGGATTGACTGCTTGTTTTGACCTAAAATCTACTTGTCTCTGGGGGATTGACTGCTTGTTTTGAACTAAAACCTACTTGTCTCTGGGGGATTGACTGCTTGTTTTGAACTGAAACCTACTTGGCTCTGGGGGATTGACTGCTTGTTTTGAACTAAAACCTACATGTCTCTGGGGGATTGACCGCTTGTTTTGAACTGAAAGCACGGACATGAAAGAAGAGCTCGATGCCAGCTAGGAATGACTAGAATGATGACATGTGTCCTCAGTTTCCTTAGGAATTAAAAGTGACATATCAACCAAGTACAAAAGACCTCTCTCTGCCCCCCACCCCCCCCCCCACACACACACACACAAACAAGGTTCGTTCAGACAATTCATTCATTAGGTTTCGGGACATGTTGCGCCTGCTGTGGAGATCCACTCAATGTGACTGGGCCTCTAGGAGAAGGTCTGAGTTCCTTGGGGACGGTGGCCAGTCACGGACAAACAGTACAGGACAGTCTAGAACAGTCATCCATGGGTCTGCAGCTAGATCTCCACTACCACACTGACTGGAGGTCTGTTGGTGTTGGGGTCTACTTCGATGGGACAGGCATTGATGTTGTTGGAGTGTTGCACAAATGTAATTTCATGGTTAAGAACAAAGAGAAGAGGAGTCAAGAAGAACAGTCGGTTAGAACGGTACACACATACCAAGAAGCAATGGCTTCCCAAATGGCCCCCTATTCCCTAAATAGTGCTCTACTTGGGGCTCTGGTCAAAAATAATGCATTTTGTAGAGGATAGGGCGCCATTTGTGACGCAAACGTTTTTGTTTTCATCTACGAGTAGCAACGGTTGTGGACTGCAGAGGGACAAGAAAGTCAAGGAGGGGTTCCATCCATCCATCTGTCCGCCAGGGGGCCTCTGTCAGGGGCCCACACTCATCTCTTGTAGTGGTTGGGGGCGTCAGCGAAGGCAAACTTCAGCCTATAGGCCTCAGCCAGGAGCACGCTGACCTCCTCGTTGCCCCAGTGCATGGTGGGTAGGTTCTGCAGAAGAATCATCAGACCCTGTGGGGCAGAGAAAAAAACAAAAGGATTTAGTGGCGCTGAAGGTAGAGGTAGAGAGAGGTAGAGGTAGAGAGAGGTAGAGGTAGAGAGAGAAAGAAGTAGAGAGCGGCAGAGAGAGAGAGCGAGGAGTGCAGTTAGACACACACAAATTGATATGGCCAGAGAGAGAAAGACAGCGAGAACCAAGTGAGAGGAGAAGGGCACACCACTCTTTGAACATTGCAGTGTGTGAATGTGAAGGTGTCGCCAGGGGCAACAGTAGTGAGAGGAGCTGGGAGGGTGTCTCAGTAAGGAGCGCCTCACACACACCGCCTGCTTTATAACACCAACCAGTGAAGCAGAAGCACCATCACAGAACACACTTACACTTTTAATCAGCGAGTAATTCTATTTAACAATCCGTCGCGTGTCGTTTCGTTCTGAACAGAACCACTGTGTTTTTTGTTCCGTTCCACTGTTACCACCAGCATAATAAAGTTCTGAACCGGTTTGAACCAGAAAGTAGTACTGGTTATATAGTTCATTTCTGTTCCTTTTTACTTTACATTTAGCTCATTAAATGACTCCACCAACCAGTGCAGATAGAGCAGCTTTCTATGGACCGGGTAAGCTAGTTGTTTGTATGCTTGATAGACAGAGAAGTGTAGGGTGCGACTGAAATGTTGCGGAGTGGGGAGAGTACAAGAGAGAGGGCCTTGGCTTAAAGCTCCGGGCATGATGATAAGACATGCATTATAATGCGTTCAGGATATTAGTAAGCCTATCATTACTTCACTGAATCAAATGATTATATCCTATCAAGATACCTAGCTACGGAGAAGCGGCTAATATACGGAGGAACTTTGAACGTCGGAAAAGTTGGCTCAATGCCGAGGCTAACTAACAAGCTTGTGTGTGCAGCGGCACCAGAATTCAAATCACATCTTTCCTTATTGTTGTTCATAAATCCAATGTGAAACGTGATGATCATAGTATCCTTAAATAGCCTAGAAAACTAGCTGGCAGGAAGACACAGGAAAGAGAAGTTTCTGAGTGAGAGTGAGTGCTTCGCATGGGCGCTTTGATGGCACTTTTTTTTGTGGGACTGAAAAGAGGGGGGTCTAAATCGGACGTTAGGTACTACAATTATTGAATATTAAGTCAATCCTATAAATTAAAACAGCCAATTTGTGTGCAATCAATCATTGCAGGAGTGCTTATATTATTTGTTTCTAAACCACAGAAAGCATTTCAGATCAACCTGAGGTGGTCGGTGTCACGGCTTTCTGAAATGACATGGAACGACTAGAGACAGAGAAGTAAAAAAATAATTTAAAAAGCCTTATGGAGTTAGTTAGCCCCAGCCGAGCCCCTGCCAGACCCCCTCCACTAGATTGATGCATTAGTGTGTGTTAGTGGGGCTGGGACGGCAGACCCCCCCCCCCTCCATCCCCAGCCTAATAAAGCCCTCTGACTGGGGCCTGATGAGGGGGGAATGAATCTGGTTAACGCTTCCTGCAGTAGCAGAGACAGGCCCGGCCTGGGGTGACAGTGACACTTGCGCAAAATGCTTTCCCTACCATTGCACTGTGTAGCTGCCTACTTTGGTTCGTCCAGGCTAGTTCTTTTCCCACCCCACACAGTTGTTTGAAATAAGACGGCTGTGTGTACATGTCTCTCTGTGCGCGTACCTGCTTGCTTATGTGTCTGTCTCACATGTTCACAACTCCACCAGCACTAAACACTGACTGACAGAGAAGGAGAGAAAAAAACCTGACGACAGATATCATTATTAATGCAAATCAATTCTGACGCTCATTTGAATATCTGACAACACACCGCAGGTTGCATACAAATCACATGTCCCAATAGTTTCGGAGCTATCTGAACATCCGCAATAACATCTGCTAAATGTGATTTCCCCGTGTTAAGTTCACGTTCACATTGCGTGTGTGTGTGTTTATGTGTGTGTATGCGTACGTGCGTGCCTGAGCTGACAAGGCCAGCAGAATCGAACATGCATGCATAACTGTGTTCCCTCCAACTATTCTTCCATCAACTCACTTGACATGTGCCACTGGCCAAGGTTACACTATACTGTACAAACATATAGCTGAACTGAGATGGAAGGGGCAGCAGGTAGCCTAGTGGTTAGAGCTTTGGACAAGTAACCGAAAGGTTGCAAGATCGAATACCCGAGCTGACAAGGTAAAAATCTGTCGTTCTGCCCCTGAACAAGGCAGTTAACCCACTGGTCCTAGGTTTTCATTGAAAATAAGAATTTGTTACTTGCCAAGGTAAAAAAAAAAAATATTAAAAAAATGAAACAATAGAATGCGATAAGCAAATTATTCATAGACTGGAAGACAGTTTGTTAAGATCTAAATGTCTTGTTCCTACGATTTTTTAATTACTATTAATCCCCATCCTTACAGACGGTAAATAATTGGAAATTAATTATTTTATTTATTGCAATTCCCCCCCTCTTGCAAATAACAAATATGTTTCTGTTCCAGGGTTGTTGTTGTTGTGAGATCAAAAAGGGTCTATGGTAGGGGCGTGGCAATGGGCTCGGTCGGCCCGTTGGCGAGGCTAAATATTTGAGAATATTTTAGAGGCCCCCCCATCTTGGTTGTGTGGAGACAATTTTTGAATATTTAAGCCGGAGACTGTTTCTGACAGTTTGTGCAAACTCAGTTTCATCACCTTTTCCGGGTTGCTGGTCTCAGACGATCCTGTAGGTGAAGAAGCCTGATGTGAAGGTCCTGGGCTGGCGTGATTACACTTGGTCTGCAATTGTGAGGCCGGTTGGACATACTGCCAAATTCTCTAAAATGACGTTGGAGGCAGCTTACGGTAGAGAAATTAACATTAAATTATCTGGCAACCGCTCTGGTGGACAAACCTGCAGTCAGCATGTCAATTGCACACTCCTTCAAAACTTGAGACATCTGTGGCTTTGAAATGTGACATTTTAGAGTGGCCTTTATTGTCTCCAGCACAAGGTGCACCTGTATATGGACCGTGCTGTTTAATCAGCTTCTTGATATGCCTAAACCTGTCAGGTAGATGGATTATCTTGGCAAAGGAGAAATGCTCACTAACATGGATGTAAAGAAATTTATGCACATCATTTGAGAGAAATACACTTTTTGTCTGTATGGAACATTTCTGGGATCTTAAATTTCAGCTCATGAAACATGGGACCAACACTTTCCATGTTTCATTTAATTTTTTGTTCAGTATATAATTAGTGGATTCGGCTATTTCAGCCACACCCGTTGCTGACAGGTGAACAAAATCGTGAAAACAGCCATGCAATCTCCATAGATAATCATTGGCAGTAGAATGGCCCGTAAAGTAGAGCTCAGTGCCTTCCAACGTGTAACACCTTTCCAACAAGTCAGTTCGTCAAATTTTGGCCTTGCTAGAGCTGCCCCGGTCAACTGTAAGTGCTGTCATTCTGAAGCGGAAGCGTCTAGGAGCAACAACGCCCTGCTGCGAAGTGGTAGGCCACACAAGCCCACGGAATGGGACCGAGCTAAAGCGCGTGTCCTCAGTTGCAACACCCACTACAGTGTTCTAAACTGCCGCTGGAAGCAACATCAGAACAAGAACTGTTCGTTGGGAGCTTCATGAAATTAGTTTACATGGCAGAGCAGCCGCACACAAGCCTAATACCATCATGCTCAATGCCAAGCGTTGGCTGGAGTGGTGTAAAGATATCCACCATTGGACTCTGTGGAAATGCCTTCTCTGGAGTGATGAATCACGTTTCACCATCTGGCAGTCCGATGGACGAATCTGGGTTTGGCCGATGCCAGGAAAACGCTACCTGCCCAAATGCATAGTGCCAATTGTAAAGTTTAGATGAGGAGGAATAATGGTCTGGGGCTGTTTTTCATGGTTCGGGCTCACCCCTTAGCTCCAGTGAAGGGAAATCTTAACGCTACAGCATATAATGACATTCTAGACGGTTCTGTACTTCCAACTTTGTGGCAACAGTTGGGGAAGCCCCTTTCCTGTTTCAGCATGACAATGCCCCCGTGCACAAAGCAAGGTCCATACAGAAATTATTTGTCGAGATTGGATTTGAAGAACTTGAGTGACCTGCACAAGCCCTGCACAAAGCCCTGACCTCAACCCCATCGAACACCTTTGAGATGAACTGCAATGCCGACTGCGAGCCAGGCCCTAATTGCCGAACATCAGTGCCCAACCTCACTAATGCTCGTGGCTGAAAGGAAGCAAGTCCCCGCAGCAATATTCCAACATCTAGTGGAAAGCCTTCCCAGAAGAGTGGAGGCTGTTATAGCAGCAAAGAGGTGAACAACTCCATATTAATATGATTTTGGAATGAGATATTCGACAAGCGGGCGTCCACATACATTTGTAGTGTATGTGGGAGCATTTGAATGGACAAGGCCATGTTGTTTGTTGACTAGTTTAGTCAGAGGCACAGTGTTAGTTTCATTGTCAAACATCCTAGAAACGCAAATGTGAGAAAGCTGGATATGACGGTCGAGCACAGTGTAAAGTGCTGCATATAATGGTACATAATGGAGTATATGGACCTCCAGAGGACATTCTATAGGACAACTCATAGGTATTCAGTGTCCTACCTAATGTATAGAATAAGCTAGTAGTCAAACCCACCTCCCTGGTGACTGGCTGGTGAGAGTCCTTCATTCATGACTTAAACATTCTAATGACCAGCTGTTGGCTATCATTGATATTCCGCTAATGAGCTTAATATACCTTAATTACACACATCTCACAGGCTGCTGCAGAAATCACTTTACCAACATAGGTAGGGGCACTTCAGAATGAAGGGGGGACAACGCGTGTGTCTAATGTCTGATTGAGTCACAATTAACAGCCTCTCTAAAGAAGCAAGGCCAGCGGCAGAAATGCACATCGTTTAGAAAAGGACGGGTCCATGTGCTGAAGCATCCTCTTTAGGAATTAGAAGGCCTTTCAAGTCGACCACTTATGCAAAGTACAGTTCCAAGCACCTGCACAAAAAGGTAAACCTAACACCCATCGACTCAATTGTACACTGAATAGGACATTCCTGGATGGTGCTCAGATTGCATTAAGTCAAATGAAAAGCCTGGTACTTCTCAAGAGGACTCTGCGGTCTTTTCTCCCCACAGAGTTAACGAGAGATCAAAGTGGATAGATAGAGGGTGGACTGTGTGCGCTTAGCGTGTGTGACAGTGCTTCTTGGGGATAGTAATGGACTAACACATTATGGAAGATTTTAGCTCTGGTTTAAACGAGATGAAGGCACAAGCAGAGACACAGCCACAGACCCAGAGGAAACCTCACAGACCCAGTAGAGATGAATTCACAACCCTGTTTTCTCCAATCTGTCCTCGAGTCCATTAAATCACCTCCTAAGATAGAGCCAAACAGAAAGCAGCAAGAGCATCTAAGACAATAGCGACATGTATTTATTCATCCTCTCTGAAATCACTGTATTGAGGCGGCGACTATGGTTACTGAGTCCTGTCCGTATCGCAGGCGGCACATAGCGAAGCGGGGGACAGAAAGAAGCAGCTTAATTATTTAGCTGTGCTTTTGGCTCACTGCGGTGGGTCTGGGCCGAGCCAGACACACAGACACAGCGATAAACTGCAGGTCTCGAATGACAGTCTGGCAGCAAGGCAGAGCGCCGCACCACAGGCCACTGTTGTTGGGAGTGATAACTACTTTTAGGAGATTTGTGAGTAAGGATGAAAAAAAATAATCGACTTAGCCCCCTCGTCAGCATCAGAGTCGCATGGCGCCCTGGTGTGGTGTTTATTGATCACTGATGGAGAACGCAGGGGCAGTCACTATCATACTGCAAAGAAGTCTCAACCCTTCTACTGTGTACTGCGCTTGCACGCACCCACGCAGACACAACCAACTAACCACCACAGACGGGTGATTGATTACGGGCGACTTAACCAACAGTTCTGTTCATCAGGAGGTCCTGGGTATTGTGGGTAACATACACGAAGGGCCACACAAGTTAGCAGGAGAGCGCGACAGGCAGGGAGAGACAACGAGAGAAAGAGAGAGCGATGCAGGGGGGGAGAGAGCGATGCAGGGGGGAGAGAGAGAGCGATGCAGGGGGAGAGAGAGAGCAATACAGGGGGGGAGCGATGCAGGGGGAGAGAGAGCGAGAACGATGCAGGGGGAGTGTGTATACAATTACATCCACAGTATTGTGTATTTTCTTTTGTTTCCCCCCCCTACATTACTCCTTTCAGTAAATGCCTCTGTTGAGTGGCTTCATACGGCCCATGTGAGAAAGTCCATTAACAGTGTATTAAAACCAATTTACATGGGAGGTCCTGCCTCTAGCTCTCTACCTTCCTCTCTCGCTCCTTTTCTCTACACCTCTATTTGTCTCTCTCCCCCTCCGTGTGTGTGTGTGCGCATGCACGCGCTACAACTACACCAAATCACTCTCGCGTGGTGATTCTACATGCAGTTTAAATGAGTCTCCACTCACAGCCCAAGTTTGGACAAAATTACAAGTTTTTCTGATGAACAGCGAGGGCATAGTATTAATCAGGCAGAAGTTTACACTTTCTCATCTTCTCAGTGTAATAGACTCAAGGCCATAACTCACAATTTGTTTGTAATTTTTTGCCATTGATTGAATGCCGGCTTTTGTATGTGTACAAATACACCCCCAAAAATGGCATCATTTCCATAATTTCTTTTGGGAGTAGAGATTGATGTGTGGAGCACGTCGGATGCTTGTCATTTAGCTTCTAGCTGTTGTGAGTTATGGCCGTGAGCCTATTAAGACCTCTACACTGAGAGATGAGAAGGTGTAAACTTCTGTCTGATTAAGATACATGTCTGTCCTGGTAGTTGTGATAGAACAGATTGGGAGTGTGACTGCCTCATATGTTGCTGCCATCACAAGCATATCCCACAATGCTTGACAATAGGATACAGAGACTGAAGTAGCACTGGCTTTTCTAAACCATCCGGAGAGAGTATACACACAGGATATACATATTGAAATGCCTCTGGGATTTCGATACCTTGGTCTCAGAGTACACTCAAAAGGATATACAGAAATTAAAGTAGCATTTCTATACCATCCAGGGTATGTACACTCAACAGGATGTACAGAGATGAATATTGCATTGACATGCCTATACCATCCATACAGAGTAAACAGTGCCTTCAGAAAGTAGTGATACCGCTTTACTTTGTACAAATGTTGTCTTGTCAAAATTGATTAAATAGATTTTTTCCCCCCTCACCCATCTACACACAATACCCCATAATGACAAAGTAATAACGTGTTTTTAGAAATGTTTGCAAATGTACAGTGGCGTAAAGTACTTATTTAAAAACACTTTAAGGTACTACTTCAGTAGTTTTTGGAGATATCTGTACTTTACAATTTATATTTTTGTTAACTTTTACCTTCATTATATTCCAAAAGTCAACTATGTACTTTTTACTCCATACATTTTCCGACACTCAAATGTACTTGTTACATTTTGAATGGCTAGCATGACATGAAAATAGTCAAATTCATGCATGTATCAAGAGAACATCCCTCGTCATCCCTAACGCCTCTGATCTGACGGACTCACTAAACCCAAATGCCTTGTTTGAAAAATGATGTCTATGTTGGAGTGTGCCCCTGGTTACCCATAAAT
The DNA here is from genome assembly GCF_018296145.1 of Oncorhynchus tshawytscha. Taxonomy (NCBI): domain Eukaryota; kingdom Metazoa; phylum Chordata; class Actinopteri; order Salmoniformes; family Salmonidae; genus Oncorhynchus; species Oncorhynchus tshawytscha. The sequence goes on from NC_056445.1 coordinate 7,577,969, forward strand.
AACAAAAAACTAGAAAATGGTGCCATCTGGTTTGCTTAATACAGGGAATTTGAAATTATTTATACTTTTAGTTTCAATAGCTAAGTATATCTTAGCAATTACATTTACTTTTGATACTTAAGTATATTTAAAAACAAATACTTAGACTTTTACTCAAGTACTATTTTACTGGGTGATTCACTTTTACTTGAGTAAAAGTTAAGATACCTTAATAGAAAATGACTCAAGTATGACAAATTGGGTACTTTTTGAAATATAGAAATATCTCACTTACACAATCATTCCCAAACCTGAGTCAATACAAGTTATTATCCCCTTTGGCAGTGATTACAGTTTTGAGTCTTTCTGGGTGAGTCTCTAAGAGGTTGCACACCTGGATTGTACAATATTTGCACATTATTATTTCAATTCGTCAAGCTCTGTCAAGTTGGTTGTTGATCATTGCTAGACAGCCATTTTCAAGTCTTGCCATAGATTTTCAGGCCAATTTAAGTAAAAACTGTAACTAGGCCACACCGGACCATTGAATGTCGTCTTGGAAAGCAACTCCAGTGTACATTTGGCCCTATGTTTTAGGATATTGTCCTGCTGAAAGGTGCATTTGTCTCCCAGTGGCTGTTAGAAAGCAGACTGAGCCAGGTTTCCCTCCAGGATTTTGCCTGTGCTTAGCTCTATTACGTTTATTTTCAGCAACAACAAAATGTCATGCCTTGCCGATGACAAGCATACCCATAACAAGAAGCAGCCACCACCATGTTTGAAAATATGAAGAGTGGTACTCAGTGATGTGTTCGGCTGGATTTGCACCAGACATAACGCTTTGTATTCAGGACATAAATAATAAAACCTGAACTTAGAGGTTTGCCATAACAAAGGGGTTGAACACTCAAGCCATTGAGCTTTTCATTCATTTGTAAGCATTTCCAAAAAAAAAGAAAAAAAGAATTGCACTGACATTGAGGTATTTTATGTAGGCCAGTGACAAAATCTCTATTTAATACTTTCTGAAGGCACTGTATACACTCAAAAGTATAGGCCTACAGACATTGAAGTAGCACTGATATTTCTATAGTATAGAGTTATACACAGTACACACTTTTCCGCCCTCTTATAATAATAGAGTCAAAGCAAATGCATTCAACATGGACATTTAATCAGTAGAAAAGCAGCTGACATTTAAAGAGTTCCACTTCCGTCTGACAGACATTTAATTGCGTTAAAGCCGTCTGTGTAACTCCTTTCTTTCTCGGCTAGGAGTGTGTGTGTGTGTGTCTGTGTGTGTCTGTGTTTGTGTATGTGCCCACATCTGTCTCAAGGAGAAACACACAATGACATAGTGATCTTCGATTTACACCAAACTAATAGCTTTGTGTATACATCCCAGTCAGGCTGAAATTAACTTTCCAAATGACGTTCCCAGCATTTATTCAATACCAGATAGTAATGAAATCACAGAGAAAAGGCATGGTGTCTGTATCGAAGCCATTGCTATTCATGCTACATGAAACATTTGGTCCTCATTTCAATTTGATGAATTCTAGGAAAGAAACACAAGCTCTCCACTCTTCTGTCCCCTTGACCTTTCGTCACTAGCTGACTGGTCCAAATGGAAAGGCACCATTGAGTATAATTTGATATGATACCCTTGACATCATCTTTACGAATACAGCTACAGGCCAGAGGGTTGGACAGATCAAGAGTTCTAGCATAGCGCTACGGTGAGCCAGTTAGAGCCAAAGTCTTAGTCAATGTTTTTGGAGTATCTAGGGGTATGGTGGTAATGTAGAATGGCAGTGAGTGCTTCAGCCTTCTGAAAACAGCACCGCAGGCACTCTGCAATTCTTCCAGAGCCCTGAACAACAGTGTGTGTGTGTGTGAGTGAGAGAGACGTAAAGGCAGAGTTTGTGCATGTGTGAGAAAGCAACAGTGAGAGAGAGGTGAGAGGGGGGTTGCGAGAGAGAGAAGTAGAGTTGGTGTGTGAGAGAGAGAGTTGGTGTTGGTGTTGGTGCCAAGTAAGCTATTGAGGCAGACCGAGATGCCAGTTACAGTCGCAGCTGTTCCCAACCACCTGAGGTGGATCAGTAGAGAGAACATTCTGCCTGCTAGTTTCCAGTTAGTCATTTACCTGCTTAACCAATCAAACAAGCATGAGCTCTCTTCTCATTTGTTTACTTACAAAATGATTATTTTCTCACCGTTTCATTACACTGCCTATTAGGCGACTGGGAGGGCATCAGACACTTCCCTGAAGTTTGTGTGATGCCTCCACTCACCTCACTTCAGTCTGTCGGTGGACCCACTCGCCCAAGTAGAGCATCACCAGCCACAACATTTGGGATGCTTTTAAGGCATACATCAGGGAATGATAATCTCATACTCTGAAAAAGTGTAATTGGAGTTAGAAAGAAAAATCTTAGAAAAAGCCCATAGAAAATCTTTACAAGGTAAAGGAGAAAATATCATTTCTGAACTTAAGCAGGAAAATAATATTTTACTTTCGAAGAGAGCCAACTACTACAGGTTAAACTCAATTAAAGCATACTATTTAAATGGCAAATTAATCTGGTAAACACGGCCCTGACAAAACTAATACACGCCAAACAAGTTAGAATTTTAAACGATGGTTTAATTAGAAACAAAATCCTTTAATTAGTTAGACTATTAATAACAATTTTAAAAGCTTCAATATAAATCTGATTTAAAAAACACAGACTCAACAACACTACAGACAAAAGAGTCACCCCAAAATAAATATTAAACTCGTAAAACATTAGGGCGGAGAAAAGCACCAGGAATGGACTGCTTTCCCATATAAATGTATTTTGCATTATGGGACAAAATAGTGTTCCTATTTACTGAAATGACAACACACGTCACTCAATTCAGTGCTTCCGAGTTACAGTCGGAAGTTTACATACACCTTAGCCAAATATATTTAAACTCAGTTTTTCACAATTTCTGACATTTCATCCTAATAAAAAGTCATAGTCTTAGGTCAGTTAGGATCACCACTTTATTTTAAGAATGTGAAATGTCAGAATAATAGTAGTGAGAATGAGCTATTTAAACTTTTATTTCTTTCATCACATTCCCAGTGGGTCAGAAGTTAACATACACCCAATTGGTATTTGGGAGCAATGCCTTTAAATTGTTTCACTTGGGTCAAACGTTTTGGGTAGCCTTCCACAATAAGTTGGGTGGATTTTGGACCATTCCTCCTGACAGCTGGTGTAACGGAGTCAGGTTTGTAGGCCTCTTTGCTCACACATGGTTTTTTAATTCTGCCCACACATTTTCTATAGGATTGAGGTTAGGGCTTTGTGATGGCCATTCCAATACCTTGACTTTCTTGTCCTTAAGCCATTTTACCATCTTCCATTTGGAAGACCCATTTTCGACCAAGCTTTAACTTCCTGACTGATGTCTTGTGATGTTGCGTCAATATATCCACATCATTTTCTTCCTCAATTTTCCTTCCACATCGGTCCCTCCTGCAGCAAAGCACCCCCACAACATGATGCTGCCACCCTCGTGCTTCACGCTTGGGATGGTATTCGTCGGCTTGCAAGCATCCCCCTTTTTCCTCCAAACATAACGATGATCATTATGGCTAAACAGTTGTACTTTTGTTTCATCAGACCAGGGGACATTTCTCCAAAAAGTATGATCTTTGTACCCATGTGCAGTTGCAAATCGTAGTCTAGCTTTTTTATGGCAGTTCTGAAGCAGTGGCTTCTTCCTTGCTGAGCGGCCTTTCAGGTCATGCAAACTCCCGACTTCAACTGTACATGTATCAAACAGTTATTTCAGTCTGCACAATACAGACACATAACAAAATAATAAGAACTCATAAGCAACAGAATTACAAAAGATCTTATCAGACTTGATACATATTAATCAAACAAGGTTTATTAAAACAGACACTTAAAAACAAATACAAGAACAAGTTTCAGTACAATACAATAAAAAAGCCAAAAAGGCTTCCAATCATCTTGAATGTCCTTTTCTAGTCAAAACGTTGGTACCCTTCAACTTTCCAGAAACAAATAACACATTATGTGATGATATTTCTTTAGAAAAGGGGAACGAGACAGAGATGCCCTCTCTCCCCCCTCCTTTTTGCAGAAAGTGACAAACAACAAATATGTAAAGATTACTTATCCATTACTCAACAACATGAAAGCATATCTAATTAAATGGGACAATCTTCCCATGAATCTTAAAGGTAATATAAACCTCTTTAAAATGGCATGGTTCCCAAAGTTTTTATATTTATTTTCAGCAATACCAATTACCCCACGAAGACATTATTTAAAAAAGTATACTCTGCCATAACAGACTTTATAAGGGCAAATAAAATAGAATAAATGGTAAAGTATTGCATGCTCATAGTTCTGACCTTCCAGATGTAGAAATGTATCAACTCGCCACCCAAGGCTTTTACTTGCAACATATAGTTAAATGCACTAAAGAGGAACAACGGGTACATACTGAAGATGCACATGATCATCCCCAGAATCTTTTCATGTCTTTTTTCAAAGGATGGAGCTAAGAACATTGAAAACTATAACAATATGGAAGAAAATGAAACAGATTCTACAAGAACCAATATCAATCCCTAAAAATACACCACTATGGAACAATACTTGGAAAGCTTTTCAGAATTCACCGATGAATTGGCCCGCATGGAAACCATAAATAATGTGGCAATAGGAAATACAATTACTGACATGACAGAATTAAGAAAGGAATTTTGGACTGACCAACATATACATTGTCAAATGCAAGCAACTTAAAAGTTGTATGTCATGAAATATTGATCTGAAAACTTTTGGACATCAAAGCAAATGAGGGAATTCTATTTGAGTAAGAAAAGGATACTCATACGAGGTAAGATGTACAAAACATTGCAGAAAGCCTATCCAACTGAATCTCTTTGGAAAAAATAAATAAACTATTGGAACCAAGACCTAAAAATAACTGATATTGGCACAAGATATTGGCACACAAGTGTTGGAACATAAACAAAATGTACGCTTAATCCAGTATAAACTAATGTACAGAAATGTTTATACAAGAGACAAAAATCCCAAATTTTACAGCACAACGGCAGAGTCATGTCTAAAACTAACAGTGACTCAATGATTCATGCTTTCTGGGAGTGCTATGAAGTCCGAAAGTTATGGAGTTAGAGAGTTGGCTGTCAGAAGTTTTACAATATAAATTCTCTTTAAATCCGCCCATCTGCATAATTTAAGACATGGCATATGAGGGGAATACCCAATGTGTTGGACTGACTGTACTTTTTCGTCAATCATTTTGAAAAAGGTTTGCTAAACAACTGGAAATTAAATGACCCTCTATCGTTAAGACACTGGATGTCTCAAACACATTAAATACTGAAAAAAATGTGGGCTACAGAGAGGCAGAATAGTGAAGCTATATGGCATAAAGTATTGCAAGCACTAGAGCTGTCCAGGGGATGAGAAATGAGAAAGTGTTATTGTGAGACGGGCAGGATGGGCGAGGTTACAGTGGGAACATGTGGGACTGAGCAAGTGTGAGGTCATTCATGTTTGTTGAAATGTGTGGATGTAAATGTTAAATTGTATTCTTTTGTATTGTCAAAAAGTTAATAAACCAAGTGATATATGGCTGGAGAAAATTTGAACAGCAACTGCAGTCTAATATTAAGGGAATGAATGATACAGAGTGAGAGAGGTGTGTAATTATATAAGGTGATATTCTAAGTGTGAGTTAACATGAAGGTTATCACGTGGCCATACATCCTCTCTTTTTAATTAAGGCCTGTACTCATGTACGATGTCCATTATGAGAGCACATAACTTCAAGTTTTCTGCTTCACATGCTTGATTGGCTGCGGGAGCTGCTGGGGCCATCTCGTGAGTGTGCGTGCCATTGCTCGTGACTAAATGTGTGTCAGGGTAAGCGCTCCTGGGCTGTGGTGTAGAACTGTGAACAGATACAGATTTACAGAACCCTGGGAGAACCATGCAACAACCCCTGCACGACAGCGTCTCAACTACAAGCCCTTACCATTGGAGGCTAAACTCGATTTAAATCAAAACTGTTACAACACTGGAAGATTGATTCCACCCGTTTCGATTTTATTTCTCCCTCACACCATCCATCTATCAATAGTTAAATGTGTTCTACTGCTTTCAGACTCAGGGGTATTGGTCACAAAGATCACAGATTTTTTATTTGTATATTTCACCTTTATTTAACCAGGAAGGCTGGTTGAGAACAAGTTCTCATTTGCAACTGCGACCTGGCCAAGAAAAAGCATAGCAGTTCGACACATACAACAACACAGAGTTACACATGGAATAAACAAAACATACAGTCAATAATACAGTAGAAAAAAAATAATATATACAGTGAGTGCAAAGATAAGGGAGGTAAGGCAATAAATAGGCCATGGTGGCAAAGTAATTACAATATAGCAATTAAACACTGGGATGGTAGATGTGCAGAAGATGAATGTGCAAGTAGAGATACTGGGGTGCAAAGGAGCAAGATAAATAAATACATTATGGGGATGAAGTAGTTGGATGATGGGCTGTTTACAGATGGCCTATACACAGGTGCAGTGATCTGTGAGCTGCTCTGACAGCTGGTGCTTAAAGTTAGTGAGGGAGATATGAGTCTCCAGCTTCAGTGATTTTTGCAGTTCGTTCCAGTCATTGGCAGCAGAGAACTGGAAGGAAAGGCGACCAAAGGGGGAATTGGCTTTGGGGGTGACCAGTGAGATATACCTGCTGGAGCGCGTGCTACGAGTGGGTGCTGCTATGGTGACCAGTGAGCTGAGATAAGGCGGGGCTTTTCCCAGCAGAGACTTGTAGATGACCTGGGGCCAGTGGGTTTGGCGACGAGTATGAAGCGAGGGCCAGCCAACGAGAACGTACAGGTCGCAGTGGTGGTTAGTATTAGATTTAATCGGCCGATTTAAAAAATGTATTTGTAATAATGACAATTACAACAATACTGAATGAACACTTATTTTAACTTAATACACCAATAAAATCAATTTGGCCTCAAATAAATGAAACATGTTCAATTTGGTTTAAATAATGCAAAAACAAAGTGTTGGAGAAGAAAGTAAAAGTTAAATATTTGCCATGTAAAAAAGCTAACGTTTAAGTTCCTTGCTCAGAACATGAGAACATATGAAAGCTGGTGGTTCCTTTTAACATGGGTCTTCAATATTCCCAGGTAAGAAGTTTTAGGTTGAAGTTATTATAGGACTATTTCTCACTATACCATTTGTATTTCATTAACCTTTGACTATTGGATGTTCTTATAGGCACTTTTTAGTATTGCCAGTGTAACAGTATAGCTTCCGTCCCTCTCCTTGCTCCTCCCCGGGCTCGAACCAGGAACACAACAGCCATCCTCGAAGCAGCGTTACCCATGCAGAGCAAGGGGAACAACCACTCCAAGTCTCAGAGCAAGTGACGTTTGAAACGCTATTAGCGCGCACCCCGCTAACTAGCTAGCCATTTCACATGGGTTACACCAGCCTAATCTCGGGAGTTGATAGGCTTAAAGTCATAAACAGCGCAATGCTTGAAGCATTGCGAAGAGCTGCTGGCAAAACACACGAAAGTGCTGTTTGAATGAATGCTTACGAGCCTGCTGGTGCCTACCACAGCTAAGTCAGACTACTCTATCAAATCATAGACTTAATTATAACACAATAACACACAGAAATACGAGCCTTAGGTTATTAATATGGTTGAATCCAGAAACTATCTCGAAAACAAGACGTTTATTCTTGCAGTGAAATACGGAACCGTTCCGTATTTTATCAAATGGGTGGCATCCATAAGTCTAAATATTGCTGTTACATTGCACAACCTTCAATGCTATGTCATAATTACGTAAAATTCTGGCAAATTAGGCGTCCCAAACTGTTGCGTATACACTGACTCTGCGTGCAATGAACGCAAGAGAAGTGACACAATTTCACCTGTTTAATATTGCCTGCTAACCTGGATTTCTTTTAGCTAATTATACAGGTTTAAAAATATACTTCTGTGTATTGATTTTAAGAAAGGCGTTGATGTTTATGGTTAGGTACACATTGGAACAACGATGCGCACCGCATCGATTATATGCAACGCAGGACACGCTAGATAAACTAGTAATATCATCAATCATGTGTAGTTAACTAGTGATTATGATTGATTGATTGTTTTTTACAAGATAAGTTTAATGCTAGCTAGCAACTTACCTTGGCTTACTGCATTCGCATAACAGGCAGTCTCCTCGTGGAGTGCAATGTAATCAGGTGGTTTGAGCGTTGGACTAGTTAACTGTAAGGTTGCATGATTGAATCCCCCGACAAGGTAAAAAACTGTCGTTCTGCCCCTGAACGAGGCAGTTAACCCACCGTTCCTAGGCCATCATTGAAAATAAGAAAGTGTTCTTTAACTGACTTGCCTAGTTAAATAAATATTAAATAAAAGGTGTAAAAAAAATGTTTTAAATGAATTAAAAAAATTGGCCAAATCTCTGTCCAAAAATACAGATTTCCGATTGTTATGAAAACTTGAAAATCGGCCCCAATTAAATCAGCCATTCCGATTAATCGGTCGACCTCTAGTTAGTATATGAGGCTTTGGTGACAAAACGGATGGCACTGTGATAGACTGCATCCAATTTGTTGAGTAGTGTTGGAAGCTATTTTATAAATGACATCGCCGAAGTCGAGGATCAGTGGGATGGTCAGTTTTACGAGGGTGTGTTTGGCAGCATGAGTGAAGGAGGCTTTGTTGCGAAATAGGAATTCTAGATTTAATTTTGGTGTCCTTCACCAGAGAGGAAGCCTGGACAGACAGACACACAGAGATAGAGAGGGTGACAGAGGCCATGTGTGAGGCATCTTGATCTGTACAGGGCTAAGCTGGGAGGAAAGGCGTGTGGGAGGTGTCAAGTGAGCCAGCCTCTGGTGTATGGCAGGACAAAGACAACTGAATAGGACAGGTAATGGACAGCTAAGACAGCAGCTAGCGCTAGACTGCTTGTAGACTGCTGACTTTAGACAGGCAAATGATGCTCTAAGGAACCTGTAGGAGCATAGGAACGGCTTGTTTTAAGTAAAACCTGTATATAAGCCGTGTAAAGCACAGGTTATATCCTGCAGTAAAGATATTTTCACCCCAGTGCCTATGTCAACATTTTGGTTTCGCAGATTCAACAGAGGAGAGGAGCATCCAGCAGCATGGTCAAACATATTGTAGTACATATTCTGCTGTTCTCACGCACGTGTGATGACGTCAGAGGTATAAAAAATAAAAATAAAATAAAAAAGTGTTCGTTGATAGCGGGAACGTCTTTGGCGTTGTGATATCCCAAACGGACGTGGCAGTTTCACCATATAATGATTCTAGTTTTAAGGTAAGGTCCAGGATGCATTACAAGATGGTGGGCCTAGATTCTGACCTGATTTGTAGACCAGTTTGATCATCATTTTCTGTGAAACCAGAGGCCGGGGGAAATGTAGTCGCTGATCAGAGACTGGGAGGAAAAGGAATCTTTGGATGAATCCCAAATGGCACCCTTACTCCCTATATAGTGCACAACCTTTGACCAGAGTCCTGTTGAAAAGCAGTTGAGGGAATAGGATGCCATTTTGGGCTGCAGCCTGTGTGTCTGTTTCATTAGCCTGAGAAAAGGCTTCCCATTATGTGATAAACAAATAGATAATGAGTGCTCATTTGCTGCATATTGGCCTCAGTACATGCCAGCGGGCTCTGACATTTGGCTGTCTGTGGCCCTGTGGTGGCTCACTGCAAGGGGGCCAAGGAGGGGAGAGGGGAAAAAGAGGAGAGCAGACGGCAGGCACAGTGGAGAGAGGAGTGACACGGACAAGTGCTCATAAACACACACAGACATGCGTGCGCGCGTGCACACCCACACACGGTGAACTCTTCAACTCTCTCAACACACACACACACAACAAGAAAACGCTTCAACTCTGTGTCTGCACATGCATGTGCACACACCCACACAAACAAATCCGATGCACTCTGTCACAAGCAGTGCTCTTGGGAGATAGAGGAATATACTCAGAGACTCTGTGATTAGAGAGGCTGACCAGAACAAGGTCTGAACCACAGGAAGCTGTCATTATCCCTCCAGGCTAATGCCAAGCTAACAGCCTAACAGAGCCATGGCATCCCTATGCCCTGCACTCCACTATGGGTCATTCAGTTTACTGGAGGTGCAGGAGGGATGCAATACCCCTTTCGACTCAGAGTCAATTACATTTTCTATTCCGCATTGAGTTGAAACGAACCCCCCGATCCAACCCAACAACAAGGAAGCAGTGAATTATAGATTACTGAAGCCCGTTTTTTATTTAAATAATCACTCATGTCACTTACTAGCTAAACCCTACCAGGGCGGGCCTAGTGTTCACTTCATCAGTCCTGAGCCTTGCTGTAGTCCAGTGAGGAGAGCGGCAGAGTGCGTGTCTCAAACCGCACCCTATTCCATTTATAGTGCGCTACTATCGACGAGGGCCCATAGGGCTCTGGTCAAAAGTAGTCCACTATATAAGGGAAAGGGAACCATTTGAGACGCAGACAGCGAGTGCGAGCAAGAGTAGCCTGGAGCGACCAGAAGAGTACAGTACAGTGTGAGAGGAGAGCAGAACCATGTGAGTTAGTGTGCTCTGAACTGTCACTGCATGGTAATCAAAAAGACCCAGATGAAAGGTCACTGCTGAGAGAGACAGACTGTTTGTGGGAGTAATGGAGCAGGCTCTGAGGCCTGGCCAATCTGTGGAGATGGTGCCAAGGGCCTGGAGCTGGGCTGGAGTCAGGGTGGGTGGGCTGCTGGTGGGGACCAGCCCCACTGTGGGGGGATTTACTGGGGATATCAACTAGAGTCCGAGGTCGGTTTGATGAAGGCTAAGGTCAAAGCCAAAGCCACTTAATAGGGGAAAAGCCAAAGACTAGGGTGGGTTAGCTAGCTGGGAGCCAAAGACCCAGTCTTGGATGCGAGTTAGAAGGGAAGAAACCCAGAAGTAGGTTAGTTTTTCTGGGGACCAAAGCCCTATTACTGGGGTGGGTTTGCTTGAGGCAGGTTGGCCTGAACAGCAGGCCTTGGCCTGGGATGAAGGAAGTAGGCAAGGTCTGCGTCTGTCCGTCTTGTGACTCCTGTCCAGCTCTGGTCTCTGGTCCTCCCCTGCCTGGCTGATACATAATGGACCTGAGACTGGCTCTAGTCGACTGTCAAATTCTGGTCCTCTGCTGCCTGGCTGCCTAATTAGGTCAAACTTATTACCAGCCCTTCTGCCAAGAATAGGCCTGGCCGTCAGGACATCAGTGGTCAGTACAGAGGAGGGGACTGGCTAGCTGGGGCTGCAGATGGTCAAAGCACAGTCAGAGCAGGAGGCGCAGAACACTGACAGGGAGAATGTCAGCCACACACACGCACAGACTCACACCCTCGCGCGCACAGCGGCATTAACCCAAGTCTCATTTTGTGACACGTTCGCCATGGTGACTCATTGTGTAGCCAATCCACACCTTTAGATTGAACACTCATTTCAGTTCCCATAATCACACTTCTCTCTGCCTATAGCACTCGTATATGCCCCCCCCCTCTCTCTCATACTTATCCAGAGAGGGAAATGCCAAACGTCCATCCCATTCCAAGTAGAACCATACTGTACTGTAGGCAATTAAGTAAGAAGAAACGTGAACACGGCCCTCAGCACTATAAATGTCCTCATGAGGTTTCACAGTGGGTGTAAGGTAGAGGTGTAAGTCAGTGATGACGGTGGAACACAGTGCCTTCGGAAAGTTTTCAGACCCCTGGACTCGTCCCATATTTTGTTACGTTACAGGCTTATTCTAAAAAATGGATTAACAAAAAAATAAAAAACGCAATCTACGCACAATAAAATCAAATCAAATTTTATTTGTCACATACACATGGTTAGCAGATGTTAATGCGAGTGTAGCGAAATGCAATAACCAATAGTGACAAAGCGAAAACAGGTTTTCATAAATCTTGGCAAATGTATTACAAATTCAATGTTAAATTCAATTGATTGGACATGATTCGGAAAGGCATACACATGTCTATATAAGTTCCCATTGTTGACAGTTCATGTCAGAGCAAAAACCAAGCCGTGAGGTCGAAGGAATTGTCTTAGAGATTCGAGACAGCATTGTGTCGAGGCACAGATATGGGGAAGGGTACCAAAACATTTCTGCAGCATTGAAGGTCCCCAAGAACCACAGTGGTGTCCGTCATTGTTAAATGGAAGAAGTTTGGAACCACCAAGACTCTTCCTAGAGCTGGCCGCCCGGCCAAACTGAGCAGTCGGGGGAGAAGGGCCTTGGTCAGGGAGGTGACCAAGAACTCGATGGTCACTGCCAGAGCTCTAGAGTTCTTCTGGAAATGGGAGGACCTTCTAAAAAGGACAACCATATCTGCAGCACTCAATCAAGCCTTTTTGGTAGAGTGGCCACACGGAAGCCACTCCTCAGAAAAGGGCACCTGACAGCCCGCTTGGAGTTTTCTAAAAGGAATTCTAAATAGTCTCAGAACTTGATAAACAAAATTCTCTGGTCTGATGAACAGCCAAGACAACGCAGGAGTGGCTTCGGGACAAGTCTGTGAATGTCCTTGAGTGGCCCAGCCAGAGCCCGGACTTGAACCTGATTGAACATCTCAGGAGAGACCTGTGTGCAGCAACGCTCCCCATCCAACCTGACAGAACTTGAGGATCTGCAGAGAAGGGGAGAAACTCCCCAAATACAGGTGTTCCAAGCTTGTAGCGTCATACCCAATAAGACTTAAGGCTGTAAATGCTGCCAAAGGTGCTTCAACACAGTACTGAGTAAAGGGTCTGAATACTTATGTAAATGTAATAGTTTTAAATATTTCATAAATGAGAAGAAAAAAATGATTTTTTATTTTATTTTTATTTGTCATTGTGGGGAGGGAGAGGTAAGAGAGATGAAATAAAGACTGGGGGAGAGGTAGCGAGAAATGAAATAAAGACGGAGGGAGAGGTATTGAGAGATGAAATAAAGACTGGGGGAGAGGTAGCAAGAGATGAAATAAAGACTGGGGGAGAGGTAGCGAGAAATGAAATAAAGACGGAGGGAGAGGTAGCAAGAGATGAAATAAAGACGGAGGGAGAGGTAAGAGAGAGATGAAATAAAGACGGAGGGAGAGGTAGAGAGAGATGAAATAAAGACGGAGGGAGAGGTAGAGAGAGATGAAATAAAGACGGAGGGAGAGGTAGAGAGAGATGAAATAAAGATGGAGGGAGAGGTAGAAAGATGAAATAAAGACTGAGGGAGAGGTAGAGAGATGAAATAAAGACTGAGAAAGAGAGAGATTAAATAAAGACGGAGAAAGAGAGAGATTAAATAAAGACGGAGAAAGAGAGATGAAATAAAGACGGCGGGAGAGGTAGAGAGAGATGAAATAAAGACGGAGGGAGAGGTAGAGAGAGATGAAATAAAGATGGAGAAAGAGAGATGAAATAAAGACGGAGAAAGAGATGAAATAAAGACTGAGGGAGAGGTAGAGAGAGATGAAATAAAGACGGAGGTAGAGAGGGATGAAATAAAGACGGAGGTAGAGAGGGATGAAATAAAGATGAAGAAAGAGAGAGATGAAATAAAGACGGAGGGAGAGGTAAGAGAGATGAAATGAAGACGGAGGGAGAGGTAAGAGAAGATGAAATGAAGACGGAGGGAGAGGTAAGAGAGAGATGAAATGAAGACGGAGGGAGAGGTAAGAGAGAGATGAAATGAAGACGGAGGTAAGAGAGAGATGAAATAAAGACGGAGGGAGAGGTAGAGAGAGATGAAATAAAGATGGAGAAAGAGAGATGAAATAAAGACGGCGGGAGAGGTAGAGAGAGATGAAATAAAGACGGAGGGAGAGGTAAGAGAGAGATGAAATGAAGACGGAGGTAAGAAGATAAAGACGGAGGGAGAGGTAGAGAGAGATGAAATAAAGATGGAGAAAGAGAGATGAAATAAAGACGGAGGGAGAGGTAGAGAGAGATGAAATAAAGACGGAGGTAGAGAGGGATGAAATAAAGACGGAGGTAGAGAGGGATGAAATAAAGACGAAGAAAGAGGAGATGAAATAAAGACGGAGGGAGAGGTAAGAGAGATGAAATGAAGACGGAGGGAGAGGTAAGAGAGATGAAATGAAGACGGAGGGAGAGGTAAGAGAGAGATGAAATGAAGACGGAGGGAGAGGTAAGAGAGAGATGAAATGAAGACGGAGGGAGAGGTAAGAGAGAGATGAAATGAAGACGGAGGGAGAGGTAAGAGAGAGATGAAATGAAGACGGAGGGAGAGAGGGATGAAATGAAGACGGAGGTAGAGAGGGATGAAATAAAGACGAAGAAAGAGAGAGATGAAATAAAGACGGAGGGAGAGGTAAAGAGAGATGAAATGAAGACGGAGGGAGAGGTAAGAGAGAGATGAAATGAAGACGGAGGGAGAGGTAAGAGAGAGATGAAATGAAGACGGAGGGAGAGGTAAGAGAGAGATGAAATGAAGACGGAGGGAGAGGTAAGAGAGAGATGAAATGAAGACGGAGGGAGAGGTAAGAGAGAGATGAAATGAAGACGGAGGGAGAGGTAAGAGAGAGATGAAATGAAGACGGAGGGAGAGGTAAGAGAGAGATGAAATGAAGACGGAGGGAGAGGTAAGAGAGAGATGAAATGAAGACGGAGGGAGAGGTAAGAGAGAGATGAAATGAAGACGGAGGGAGAGGTAAGAGAGAGATGAAATGAAGACGGAGGGAGAGGTAAGAGAGAGATGAAATGAAGACGGAGGGAGAGGTAAGAGAGAGATGAAATGAAGACGGAGGGAGAGGTAAGAGAGAGATGAAATGAAGACGGAGGGAGAGGTAAGAGAGAGATGAAATGAAGACGGAGGGAGAGGTAAGAGAGAGATGAAATGAAGACGAGGGAGAGGTAAGAGAGATGAAATGAAGACGGAGGGAGAGGTAGAGAGAGATGAAATGAAGACAGAGGGAGAGGTAGAGAGAGATGAAATAAAGACGGAGAAAGAGAGATGAAATAAAGACGGAGAAAGAGAGAGATGAAATAAAGACGGAGAAAGAGAGAGATGAAATAAAGACGGAGAAAGAGAGAGATGAAATAAAGACGGAGAAAGAGAGAGATGAAATAAAGACGGAGAGAGAGATGAAATAAAGACGGAGAGAGAGATGAAATAAAGACTGAGAAAGAGAGATGAAATAAAGACGGAGAGAGAGATGAAATAAAGACAGAGAGAGAGATGAAATAAAGACTGAGAAAGAGAGATGAAATAAAGACGGCGGGAGAGGTAGCAAGAGATGAAATAAAGACGGAGGGAGAGGTAGAGAGAGATGAAATAAAGACGGAGGGAGAGGTAGAGAGAGATGAAATAAAGACGGAGGGAGAGGTAAGAGAGATGAAATGAAGACGGAGGTAAGAGAGAGATGAAATAAAGACGGAGGGAGAGGTAGAGAGAGATGAAATAAAGACGGAGGGAGAGGTAGAGAGAGATGAAATGAAGACGGAGGTAAGAGAGAGATGAAATAAAGACGGAGGGAGAGGTAAGAGAGAGATGAAATGAAGACGGAGGTAAGAGAGAGATGAAATAAAGACGGAGGGAGAGGTAGAGAGAGATGAAATAAAGACTGAGGGAGAGAGAGATGAAATAAAGATGGAGAAAGAGAGATGAAATAAAGACGGAGAAAGAGATGAAATAAAGACGGGGGGAGAGGTAGAGAGAGATGAAATAAAGACTGAGGTAGAGAGGGATGAAATAAAGACGAAGAAAGAGAGAGATGAAATAAAGACGGAGGGAGAGGTAGAGAGAGATGAAATGAAGACGGAGGGAGAGGTAAGAGAGAGATGAAATGAAGACGGAGAAAGAGAGATGAAATAAAGACGGAGAAAGAGAGAGATGAAATAAAGACGGAGAAAGAGAGATGAAATAAAGACGGAGAAAGAGAGATGAAATAAAGACGGAGAAAGAGAGATGAAATAAAGACGGAGAAAGAGAGATGAAATAAAGACGGAGAAAAGAGAGATGAAATAAAGACGGAGAAAGAGAGAGATGAAATAAAGACGGAGAAAGAGAGAGATGAAATAAAGACGGAGAAAGAGAGAGATGAAATAAAGACGGAGAGAGAGATGAAATAAAGACGGAGAAAGAGAGATGAAATAAAGACGGAGAAAGAGAGATGAAATAAAGATGGAGAAAGAGAGATGAAATAAAGACGGAGAAAGAGAGATGAAATAAAGATGGAGAAAGAGAGATGAAATAAAGACGGAGAAAGAGATGAAATAAAGACGGAGGGAGAGGTAAGCGAGATGAAATAAAGACAGAGGGAGAGGTAACAGAGAGATGAAATGAAGACGGAGGGAGAGGTAAGAGAGAGATGAAATAAAGACGGAGGGAGAGGTAAGAGAGAGATGAAATGAAGACGGAGAAAGAGAGAGAGACCCCCCTCTCTCTCCCAGGGGAGGACGAAAAGAGGATAGATGGACGCGAGTGTTAGTGCCTCTGGCGCGTCGGTGGCAGTCTGCATGCCAAGCTGTGTGTGTGTGGTGCAGCGGTGCAGCAGGGATAATACTAAATCAGTGGGCACTGTAAACACTATAAATCAACTGCGACACACGGACACACACACAGGCGCATGCTCACACGTGCACACACACAGAGCCCCTCGCGACATGCACCACTGAACCTCTGCATATTCAACCACACACCAGTTTCAATTCAATCTGCACAGATAGGAAAGAAGGAGGAGAGGGTGGGAAAAGGACTGAGAGGAAGGGTAATAACGGACTAGGAGGGAGAGGAAGGGTAATGAGGGACTAGGAGGGAGAGGAAGGGTAATGAGGGACGAGAAGGGAGAGGAAAGGAGAACTTGGAAACGTGTCTCATTAAAGCTGAAGCAGCATCCATTGACCCAAAACTGTTCAGAGCGTGGTTGAGAGGTATTTTTCAACAGAAGAGAAGATGCATGCAGGGGAAGACAAGAGAAGATACCTCAGTCAATAAGAGAAACGGATAAACTAGGGGGCAGGGCCCAAAGTCTGATTCCTGCTTCATGCCAATGTCACCTTGCAGCAGCTGCTGCTGTCATCCCACTAATGCAGCCAATATGACCCCTGATCCCTGTAGTTAATGATGAGCGCAGTGCTGGGCTGGGATGTGCTGGAGAGAAGATCACACTGGCTGGCACACTCTGCTCAGCCCTACTGGGACTTACATTCATACTTAGTGGCAGTCTCAAATGACACCCTATTCCCTGTATAAACAATGCACTACTTTTAAACAGCACCCTTTGTGGCCAAATGACCCAAGTCCAAATGGCAGCCTTTCTTAAATAGAGCAACATGGGGATAGAGTCAGAGACCTCACTCTTCCAAATAAAAAGCCATGGAAACATCACTATTAAAAAGGGGGTCTTTTTCTCACCCAGGACCTCAGTAAAAGGTGATGTAGGTACGACACCATACATTTCCATCCTTCTCTCTCTTACCTGGAAATCTCTCTGGTCCAGAATCTCTTTCCTCCATCGTACCAGGAAAGCAGCACACACGTAGAGATGGAAGTGAGAGAATCCCTCAGGTTCAGCCTGCAGAGGAGAGAGACAGAATTACACAACTAAACAAATGTTCTAACATATCCTGAGTTATTTTGACAATGAACTCAGTATTGAACAGACAGCATTAGAAAGCAGCAGTAGGGCGACAGTGAAGATACTGTAGCATCCTCCATCTCTCCACTTATACCTCCACGTCTATACCTTGACATTATGTTTGAAAGGAAGACTTAAATCTCCCAGAGTGGGAATTTGGACGCTTACTGGGGGGGCGGAAGACTACATATTTTCTGTCACAATCAGAGAATTTACATTCGACTAGGAGCTGAAAGACAAATCCCTTTTAAATTTGCCCTTTACTTTTTCTCCTCCCTTCCTTCAGACGCTCATTCCATTTCCAGGCCCGTTTCTACAGCGCTGAATAAAGGAGGGAAATGAAAGAGAGAGAGAGAGTGTGAGATGGTCTATAGCCCTCATCTAAAGGGCTATCCAGGGGAAAACAAAGCTCTTAAAACCGACTGAAGGAGGAAAGGAGTGGAAATGGGACAATGTGTTCAAGTGCTCACAGTAATACGGGTCTTCACAAACGCTCAGCATCCAGGCATCTCTTCTGCAAATGTACAGTCGTGGCCAAAAGTGTTGAGAATGACACAAATATTCATTTCCAAAAAGTTTGCTGCATCAGTGTCTTTAGATATTTTTGCCAGATGTTACTACGGAATTCCAAAGTATAATTACAAGCATTTCATAAGTGTCAAAGTATTTTATTGACAATTACATGACATTGAATATTTGCAGTGTTGACCCTTCTTTTTCAAGACCTCTGCAATCCGCCCTGGCATGCTGTCAATTAACTTCTGGGCCACATCCTGACTGACGGCAGCCCATTCTTGCATAATCAATGCTTGGAGTTTGTCAGAATTTGTGGGTTTTTGTTTGTCCACCCGCCTCTTGAGGATTGACCACAAGTTCTCAATGGGATTAAGGTCTTGGGAGTTTCTTGGCCATGGACCCAAATATCGACTCGAATATTACTTTTGGCTTATGTCAAGGTGCTCCATCATGCTGGAAAAGGCATTGTTCGTGACCAAACTGTTCCTGGATGGTTGAGAGAAGTAGCTCTCGGAGGATGTATTGGTACCATTCTTTATTCATGGATGTGTTCTTAGGCAAAATTGTGAGTGAGCCCACTCCCTTGGCTGAGAAGACACATGAATGGTCTCAGGATGCTTTACTGTTGGCATGACACTGGACTGAGAACTCACCTTGTCTCCGGACAAGCTTTTTTTCCAGATGCCCCAAACAATCGGAAAGGGGATTCAGAGAAAATGACTTTACCCCAGTCCTCCAATCCGTGTACCTTTTGCAGAGTATCAGTCCGTCCCTGATGTTTTTCTTGGAGAGAAGTGGCTTCTTTGCTGCCCTTCTTGACACCAGGCCATCCTCCAAAGGTCTTCGTCTCACTGTGCGTGCAGATGCACTTACACCTGCCTGCTGCCATTCCTGAGCAAGCTATGTACTGGTGGTGCACCGATCCTGCAGCTGAATCAACTTTAGGAGATGGTCCTGGCGCTTGCTGGACTTTCTTGGGCGGCCTGAAGCCTTCTTCACAACAATTGAACCGCTCTCCTTGAAGTTCTTGATGATCCGATAAATGGTTGATTTAGGTGCAATCTTACTGGCAGCAATATCCTTGCCTGTGAAGCCCTTTTTGTGCAAAGCAATGATGACGGCACATGTTTCCTTGCAGGTAACCATGGTAGACAGAGGAAGAACAATGATTCCAAGCACCACTCTCTTTTTGAAGCTTCCAGTCTGTTATTGGAACTCAATCAGCATGACAGAATGATCTCCAGAGAATCACTGACATGTCAGCTGGTCCTTTTGTGCCAGGGCTGAAATGCAGTGGTAATGTTTTTTGGGGAATCAGTTCCCCATGGCAAAGGGTGACTTTGCAATTAATTGCAATTCATCTGATCACTCTTCATAACATTCTGGAGTATATGCAAATTGCCATCATACATACTGAGGCAGCAGACTTTGTGAAAATGTATATTTGTGGTCATTCTCTCAACTTTTGGCCACAACTGTATATTTGCATATTATATTTGGGGCGGCAGGAAGCCTAGTGGTTAGAGCGTTGGACTAGTAACCGAAAGGTGCTGGATCTAATCCCCGAGCTGCCCCTGAACAACTACTCCTGTGGGGCGGCAGGTAGCCTAGTGGTTAGAGCGTTGGACTAGTAACCGAAAGGTTGCAAGATCAAATCCTCTTGCTGACAAGGTAAAAATCTGTCATTCTGCCCCTGAACAAGGCAGTTAACCCACTGTTCCTAGGCCGTCAGTGAAATGACTTGCCTAGTTAAATAAAGGTAAAATAATTTGTAAAAATATAACACTGTTCCCCGGTAAGCTGTCATTGTAAATAAGAATTTGTTCTTAACTGACTTGCTTAGTTAAATAAATATTTTTTTATTTAAAATATATATATATATATTATCCCAGCCACAATCAAACAGTCTCAGAGAGAGTGAGCAGAGATAGAAAGTGTGCATACTGTGTGTGTGTGTGTGTACATGCGTGTGTCTGGGAGCGAGAGAGCAGCTAAACAATAACCCAATAACCACATTGGGTTGGACTGGGCCAGGTTATGATCCCTGGATTTCTCTTACAGATAGAGCGCCAAGTCAAGACTCTAAGGAAGGGAATTATTCCCACTTTCCTGGGTAAATAGTCAAGACTAATGCTGTTCGCACTGGAGAAGAGGGGGTTGTTCGAAAATGACATTTTCCATTCCGGGCCGGCGTGCTGTAGTTCAGTGCCACAGCACAGTGAAGTAAAGCACAGGGCAAGTGTGATATTTGCGTATTCACAGCGAGGGGCAACAGGTCGTCATTTATGCCAGACATGGAGGGAGCGTAATGAAAATCAATGGCTGTGTTCCTTCTTCACTCCAATAAACAGACAGGGACAGTGCTCTTCAAGGATAACTAACTGTTGGCGCTACGGCAGTGGAAACATTCCCTTCACATTGAGGTCAAAACATACACAGGTGTGACACACTGCTGAGTGCAGACTGTTTATATGGATATACCTGTGTAGGGCACATCGACTAGGCCCACAGCTAAGAAAATCACTTATCTACATAGAAATTCCAGCACATCTATGTACATATTATGAAGCATGAGATATGGTAGCTTCACATTAGTTACCATCCAAGTTACTGCTTGCTAAACAGTTGTTGCTGATACAATTCCCGCATAAAGCTTCTAAAACATACAAGACAAAAGTTCTCTCAGACATGGCAGCTCTGCTTCGAGCTCCTTAGGAACCTGGCAGTATATTTTTATTTCATACATTTTTATCCCAGAACGTTTTTTTTCTTCTGTTATTACAACCAGCCCGGAAAGCAATGCCACTCCGACATTGCTCGTCCTATTATTGACATATTTCTTAATTCCATTCTTTTAGATGTATATGTATTGTTGTGTATTGCTAGATACTACTGCACTGTTGGAGCTAGGAACACCAGCATTTAGTTAAATACTACTGCACTGTTGGAGCTAGGAACACAAGCATTTAGTTAAATACTACTGCACTGTTGGAGCTAGGAACACAAGCATTTAGTTAGATACCACTGCACTGTTGGAGCTAAGAACACAAGCATTTAGTTAGATACTACTGCACTGTTGGAGCTAGGAACACAAGCATTTAGTTAGATACTACTGCACTGTTGGAGCTAGGAACACCAGCATTTAGCATTACTGTACTGTTGGAGCTAGGAACACCAGCATTTAGTTAGATACTACTGTACTGTTGGAGCTAGGAACACAGCATTTAGTTAGATACTACACTGTTGGAGCTAGGAACACCAGCATTTAGTTAGATACTACTGCACTGTTGGAGCTAGGAACACCAGCATTTAGTTAGATACTACTGCACTGTTGGAGCTAGGAACACCAGCATTTAGTTAGATACCACTGCACTGTTGGAGCTAGGAACACCAGCATTTAGTTAGATACTACTGCACTGTTGGAGCTAGGAACACCAGCATTTAGTTAGATACTACTGTACTGTTGGAGCTAGGAACACCAGCATTTAGTTAGATACTACTGTACTGTTGGAGCTAGGAACACCAGCATTTAGTTAGATACTACTGCACTGTTGGAGCTAGGAACACCAGCATTTAGTTAGATACTACTGTACTGTTGGAGCTAGGAACACCAGCATTTAGTTAGATACTACTGCACTGTTGGAGCTAGGAACACCAGCATTTAGTTAGATACTACTGCACTGTTGGAGCTAGGAACACCAGCATTTAGTTAGATACTACTGCACTGTTGGAGCTAGGAACACCAGCATTTAGTTAGATACTACTGTACTGTTGGAGCTAGGAACACCAGCATTTAGTTAGATACTACTGTACTGTTGGAGCTAGGAACACCAGCATTTAGTTAGACTACTGCACTGTTGGAGCTAGGAACACCAGCATTTAGTTAGATACTACTGTACTGTTGGAGCTAGGAACACCAGCATTTAGTTAGATACTACTGTACTGTTGGAGCTAGGAACACAAGCATTTAGTTAGATACTACTGTACTGTTGGAGCTAGGAACACAGCATTTAGTTAGATACTACTGCACTGTTGGAGCTAGGAACACCAGCATTTAGTTAGATACTACTGCACTGTTGGAGCTAGGAACACCAGCATTTAGTTAGATACTACTGCACTGTTGGAGCTAGGAACACCAGCATTTAGTTAGATACTACTGTACTGTTGGAGCTAGGAACACAAGCATTTAGTTAGATACTACTGCACTGTTGGAGCTAGGAACACAAGCATTTAGTTAGATACTACTGCACTGTTGGAGCTGAACACCAGCTGATACTACTGCACTGTTGGAGCTAGGAACACCAGCATTTAGTTAGATACCACTGCACTGTTGGAGCTAGGAACACCAGCATTTAGTTAGATACTACTGCACTGTTGGAGCTAGGAACACCAGCATTTAGTTAGATACTACTGTACTGTTGGAGCTAGGAACACCAGCATTTAGTTAGATACTACTGTACTGTTGGAGCTAGGAACACCAGCATTTAGTTAGATACCACTGCACTGTTGGAGCTAGGAACACCAGCATTTAGTTAGATACTACTGTACTGTTGGAGCTAGGAACACCAGCATTTAGTTAGATTACTGCACTGTTGGAGCTAGGAACACCAGCATTTAGTTAGATACTACTGTACTGTTGGAGCTAGGAACACAGCATTTAGTTAGATACCACTGCACTGTTGGAGCTAGGAACACCAGCATTTAGTTAGATACTACTGTACTGTTGGAGCTAGGAACACCAGCATTTAGTTAGATACTACTGTACTGTTGGAGCTAGGAACACCAGCATTTAGTTAGATACTACTGTACTGTTGGAGCTAGGAACACCAGCATTTAGTTAGATTACTGCACTGTTAGCTAGGAACACCAGCATTTAGTTAGATACTACTGTACTGTTGGAGCTAGGAACACAAGCATTTAGTTAGATACCACTGCACTGTTGGAGCTAGGAACACAAGCATTTAGTTAGATACTACTGTACTGTTGGAGCTAGGAACACAAGCATTTAGTTAGATACTACTGTACTGTTGGAGCTAGGAACACAAGCATTTAGTTAGATACTACTGTACTGTTGGAGCTAGGAACACAAGCATTTAGTTAGATACTACTGCACTGTTGGAGCTAGGAACACAAGCATTTAGTTAGATACTACTGCACTGTTGGAGCTAGGAACACAAGCATTTAGTTAGATACCACTGCACTATTGGAGCCAGGAACACAAGCATTTAGTTAGATACTACTGCACTGTTGGAGCTAGGAACACAAGCATTTAGTTAGATACCACTGCACTGTTGGAGCTAGGAACACCAGCATTTAGTTAGATACTACTGTACTGTTGGAGCTAGGAACACAAGCATTTAGTTAGATACCACTGCACTGTTGGAGCTAGGAACACAAGCATTTAGTTAGATACTACTGCACTGTTGGAGCTAAGAACACAAGCATTTAGTTAAATACTACTGTACTGTTGGAGCTAGGAATACCAGCATTTAGTTAAATACTACTGTACTGTTGGAGCTAGGAACACCAGCATTTAGTTAAATACTACTGTACTGTTGGAGCTAGGAACACAAGCATTTAGTTAAATACTACTGTACTGTTGGAGCTAGGAACACATGCATTTAGTTAGATACTACTGTACTGTTGGAGCTAGGAACACAAGCATTTAGTTAGATACCACTGTACTGTTGGAGCTAGGAACACCAGCATTTAGTTAGATACCACTGTACTGTTGGAGCTAGGATCACAAGCATTTAGGTAGATACTACTGCACTGTTGGAGCTAGGAACACAAGCATTTAGGTAGATACTACTGCACTGTTGGAGCTAGGAACACAAGCATTTAGGTAGATACTACTGTACTGTTGGAGCTAGGAACACCAGCATTTAGTTAGATACTACTGTACTGTTGGAGCTAGGAACACAAGCATTTAGTTAGATACCACTGTACTGTTGGAGCTAGGAACACCAGCATTTAGTTAGATACTACTGTACTGTTGGAGCTAGGAACACAAGCATTTAGTTAGATACCACTGTACTGTTGGAGCTAGGAACACAAGCATTTAGTTAGATACCACTGCGCTGTTGGAGCTAGGAACACCAGCATTTAGTTAGATACCACTGCACTGTTGGAGCTAGGAACACCAGCATTTAGTTAGATACTACTGTACTGTTGGAGCTAGGAACACCAGCATTTAGTTAGATACCACTGTACTGTTGGAGCTAGGAACACCAGCATTTAGTTAGATACTACTGTACTGTTGGAGCTAGGAACACCAGCATTTAGTTAAATACTACTGTACTGTTGGAGCCAGGAACACCAGCATTTAGTTAGATACCACTGTACTGTTGGAGCTAGGAACACCAGCATTTAGTTAGATACTACTGTACTGTTAGAGCTAGGAACACCAGCATTTAGTTAAATACTACTGCACTGTTGGAGCTAGGAACACCAGCATTTAGTTAAATACTACTGTACTGTTGGAGCTAGGAACACAAGCATTTAGGAACACCAGCATTTAGTTAGATACTACTGTACTGTTAGAGCTAGGAACACCAGCATTTAGTTAAATACTACTGCACTGTTGGAGCTAGGAACACCAGCATTTAGTTAAATACTACTGTACTGTTGGAGCTAGGAACACCAGCATTTAGTTAAATACTACTGCACTGTTGGAGCTAGGAACACCAGCATTTAGTTAAATACTACTGCACTGTTGGAGCTAAGAACACAAGCATTTAGTTAAATACTACTGTACTGTTGGAGCTAGGAACACAAGCATTTAGTTAAATACTACTGCACTGTTGGAGCTAGGAACACCAGCATTTAGTTAAATACTACTGTACTGTTGGAGCTAGGAACACAAGCATTTAGTTAAATACTACTGCACTGTTGGACTTTCAAGAAGCAAAGTGTCACCGGCCACGTCATCATGATGATGTGCTGTTTGGAAATATCTTGAAAACTTGACTGCTGACACGCAAAACATTTTGGGACTGTACCAACAATGGACTAATGGGAAACCCCCCCCCCCAGAAAGATAATTTAAGTGGAGTTTTCCTTTAAGTGTTAGTTAACTGCAGCAGAGACTACTCGTGGATCATTTGAATTGTTTCTCTCTCACCTCTCCCCGGGGGAATGGGACCATGATGGGACCTTAATTAATGACCACAATAAAAGAAAAGGCACTGGATGCCCTCTTTCTCCTCTCTCCCTCCTTGCTATGCCTTTCCTTGTCCTTTTTTTCCTTCCCACTCTGTGCCTTTGCTTCCCTCCATGTATCTTTGCACTCTATTTCTTTCTTAGCCTCTGTCTCTTTCGCTCTTCTTCTTCCCTCTCAGCCACTGTCTCTATTTCTCTCTCCCTCTCTCCTCCCCCATCCCAGCGGCCTGGTTTCCTCCCCGCCTCAGTGTGCCAGGCCCTCTTCAGCGCAACCTGTTTAAAGATGTAAGAGGGCCACATAAAAATGCCTCACTACAAGGACACTTATCCTACACACACACACATGCCTACACGCACACACACAGCGAAGAGAAAAGAGGGACGCATTAAGATGCCGCTTGTGCAACTACGGCACTCCTCTGCCACGTGGTCAGAGCAGGATGAGTGAGCCAGGCTGTCCAATTCTACCGGCTTTAACAAGCCTGCTAATGGACATGAAGTACAAGGCCTCTCCACTCACATTACAATAAGGACATGTCTGTTAAATAAGTCGTGTGCCGTTTAGACAAGCCAATACATGTAGCTTGGAATCTAGGCTAGATTGAGTGAAAGGTCTCCCATAAAACGCTAATATGACTGGGATTTACCTTCAAGAGAAGGAGAGGTGAAGATGGAGTGGTGGAATTAGAAAACAGAGGGAGAGATGGAGGAGAGGTCATCTGGAGACAGAGATAACCCAGACGAGAGAGAGCTGACACAGGGCAGAACACACACCTCATCTCCACTGTCAACTCAGGCACGGGACAGAGGGTAGAGGGCGAAGTCGTAGAGAGATTGAGAGAGAGAGATTAGTACAACATCAGAAATTCATATAGATGGGCTCAAAACAGCACAGAAGAATACCAGAAAGACAACCAGTAACCAAAATATCCAAACACTCTTCGATAACTTTCTGGATACCACATTCACTCACAGTAAAATAAGGCATCAATATAGCAGCAAAAAACATCAACGATATATTCAGGCAAATGGCAAAAGAAGCAGAAGTGAAATTGATAAAAAACAAAACAAAAAAGACCACAGATGACAAACTGGTTTGATGTAGATTGTAAAATTATAAGGAAAAAATCTCAGAACACTATCCAAACAAAAGCACAGAGACCCAAATAATGGTGAATTAAGCCTTCATTACTGTGAGACTTCAAAACTCTACAAACATACACTCAGAAGCAAAAACGCACAGTACAACAGCTGACACTAATTGAGGAGTCCATAAACACAAAACACAAAAAAGAAACAAGAGGAATGAGCTATATAAAAATGGACAACCCATTTTAAAACACTCCACAAAACCACTCAAATTGACACAAACGCAGAACAATTCCAAATTAATGAGACGTTGAATGGATTAGAAGTAGCTATAAAAGACCATCAAAATCCACTGGACTCCTCAATTACTGACTAGGAGCTCTATCAGAAACTTTAGGCTCTCAAATTTAAAAAGGCATGCGGACCTGATAGCATCCCAAACGAGATGCTCAAACTCACTAGTGCAACATTTCAATTGGCTATATTAAAACTGTTTAATTTGATCCTGAGTGTAGGTTATTTCCCTGACATCTGGAATCAAGGACTCATAACCCCAATCTTTAAGAACGGAGACAAATTTGACCCTAACAATTACAGAGGCATTTGTGTGAACATTAACCTGAGGAAAGTTTTCTGTAGTATTATAAATGTAAGAGTTCTAAACTTCCTTAATAAGCACGTCTTGAGAAAAACCCAAATTGGATTTATACCAAAACATCGCATATTCGCACATCATATATAAATCAAATCAAATTTTATTTGTCACATACACATGGTTAGCAGATGTTAATGCGAGTGTAGCGAAATGCTTGTGCTTCTAGTTCCGACAATGCAGTAATAACGAGCAAGTAATCTAACTAACAATTCCAAAAAAAACTACTGTCATACACAGTGTAAGGGGATAAAGAATATGTACATAAGGATATATGAATGAGTGATGGTACAGAGCAGCATAGGCAAGATACAGTAGATGATATCGAGTACAGTATATACATATGAGATAAGTATGTAAACCAAGTGGCATAGTTAAAGTGGCTAGTGATACATGTATTACATAAGGATGCAGTCGATGATATAGAGTACAGTATCAACGTATGCATATGAGATGAACAATGTAGGGTAAGTAACATTATATAAGGTAGCATTGTTTAAAGTGGCTAGTGATATATTTACATCATTTCCCATCAATTCCCATGATTAAAGTGGCTGGAGTAGAGTCAGTGTCATTGACAGTGTGTTGGCAGTAGCCACTCAATGTTAGTGGTGGCTGTTTAACAGTCTGATGGCCTTGAGATAGAAGCTGTTTTTCAGTCTCTCGGTCCCAGCTTTGATGCACCTGTACTGACCTCGCCTTCTGGATGGCAGCGGGGTGAACAGGCAGTGGCTCGGGTGGTTGATGTCCTTGATGATCTTTATGGCCTTCCTGTAGCATCGGGTGGTGTAGGTGTCCTGGAGGGCAGGTAGTTTGCCCCCGGTGATGCGTTGTGCAGACCTCACTACCCTCTGGAGAGCCTTACGGTTGAGGGCGGTGCAGTTGCCATACCAGGCGGTGATACAGCCCGCCAAGATGCTCTCGATTGTGCATCTGTAGAAGTTTGTGAGTGCTTTTGGTGACAAGCCGAATTTCTTCAGCCTCCTGAGGTTGAAGAGGCGCTGCTGCGCCTTCCTCACGATGCTGTCTGTGTGAGTGGACCAATTCAGTTTGTCTGTGATGTGTATGCCGAGGAACTTAAAACTTGCTACATATATATATATATATATATGCTATATATATATCGCACATCATATTTACACTCTACACACCCTGATAGATAAACATGTCCACCAAAATAATACCAAAATATACGCTTGCTTATCGACTTCCAAAAAGCATTTGATTCTATTTGGCATACAGGACTGTTCTACAAAGTTTATTTTTTTATTTCACCTTTATTTGAGAACAAGTTCTCATTTACAATTGCGACCTGGCCAAGATAAAGCAAAGCAGTTCGACACATACAACGACACAGAATTACACATGGAGTAAAACAAACATACAGTCAATAATACAGTAGAAACAAGTCTATATAGGATGTGAGCAAATGAGGTGAGATAAGGGAGGTAAAGGCAAAAAAAAGGCCATGGTGGCAAAGTAAATACAATATAGCAAGTAAAACACTGGAATGGTAGATTTGCAGTGGAAGAATGTGCAAAGTAGAAATAAAAATAATGGGGTGCAAAGGAGCAAAATTAATAAATAAATAAAATAAATACAGTAGGGAAAGAGGTAGTTGTTTGGGCTAAATTATAGGTGGGCTATTTACAGGTGCAGTAATCTGTGAGCTGCTCTGACAGCTGGTGCTTAAAGCTAGTGAGGGAGATAAGTGTTTCCAGTTTCGTGAGGGAGATTAGTGTTTACATTTTCAGAGTTTTTGTAGTTCGTTCCAGTCATAGGCAGCAGAGAACTGGAAGGAGAGGCGGCCAAAGAAAGAATTGGTTTTGGGGGTGACCAGAGAGATATACCTGCTGGAGCGCGTGCTACAGGTGGGTGATGCTATGAAAGTTGTGTAGGGGGTAAAACATATGACATAATTAAATCAATATATACTGGCAATATGTGCAGCATTAAAATTGGCAAGAAAATAACAGAATTCTTTAACCGGGGGGGCTTCGCCAGGGTTGCAATCTGAGCCCTGCACTCTTCAATATTTACATCAACGAATTGGCCACTATTCTAGAAAAATCCTCAGCCCCTGGTGTTAGTCTCCACAATTCAGAGGTTAAATGCCTACTCCCCGCAGATGACCTATGCCTGCTGTCACCGACAGCACATGGCCTACAGCAGAGCCTGGACCTGCTAGAGCAGTACTGATGGACCTGGGCCATGGCAGTAAACCCCAAAAAGACTAAAATAATGATTTTTCCAGAGAAGATCCAGATCTCAGGGAATTAGACCAAAGTTCTCAAATTGGTACAGAATATATAGAGTACTGCACACACTACAATTTCTCAACTGGACACCATAATGAGGCAGTGAATGAACTGAGAGAAAGCACACAGGGCATTCTACACCATTAAAAAACAAATTCAAATTCCTACTAAAACTAATTGAATGTGTCATTGAACCAATTGCACTTTATGGCAGCGAGGTTTGGGGGTCCACTTGCAAAACAAGATTTCACCAAATGGGACAAACACTCCATTGAAACCCTGCATGCATAGTTCTGTAAGGTTCTCCTACATGTCTCGAGGAAAACTACAAACAATGCATGCAGGACAGATTTAGGCCAACATCCACTAATAATAAAAACTCAAAAAAGAGCAATTAAGTTTTGGAAACATCTAAGATACAGTGACCTCCTCTTATATCATTACCAAGCCATGCAATGGAAAGAGCTGAGCAAAGAAGAGAGTCCCCTCATCCAAACCTGTTCTACTAACACACTGAAGCCTCAGGACCAGAACATCCAATCAATCATAATAAAAACAAATTACAACACAAAACTATATTGCTTATTGGGAAACACAAGCACAAAGCAAAATGCAGTGCTATCTGGCCCTAAATCGAAAGTACACCCTGGCTAACTATTTGACCATGGTTGCTGATCAAAACCTTAGAAAAACCTTGACAAAGTACAGACTCAGTGAGCACAGCCTTGCCATTGAGAAGGGTAGACACAGGAAAACCTGGCTCCATGCAGAGGAAAGGCTGTGCAACCACTGCACAACAGCAGAACCTGAGACAGTGGCATTTCCTGACAGAATGTAAAAAATATAAAACAATTAGAGAGTGTCATTCCCCAAATTGAAACCCTCATTCAAGGTTTCAAAGACCTCTCTGATGAGAGTAGGCTACCCATCCTGTTGGGGGAGGACGCAGAGAGCTGTGGGTTGGCAGAGCACTACATTGCTGCCTGCCATAAGTTGAGGGACAGTGTCTGACAGACCAATCAACCTGCACATTTCCTCTACTGTATGGGTATTGTTCAATGTATGGTTATTGTTGTTACTGTTGTCCAGTTGACAATTTTGATTCTTATTATTTTCATATTGTAAATATCAAAAGTAAGCTTTGGCAATATGTACATTGTTACATCATGCCAATAAAGCAAATTGAATTGAAAAGAGAGAGACAAACAGATAAACAGAGCGAAGGAAGAAAAACAGAGATACAGATGAGAGGGAAAGAGAGAGAGAGAGTTGTTTTGCAGTGAGTTATGTTCTGGCTGATGATTGCCTATTGGTCTACCCTCACGGCTTTAATCTGACCAGCAGATAGGTAGGAGTCAGTTGTGCACACACACACACTTCATTAACAGAGGGACTTCTGGGAGTGAGAGAGTGATCACCAATCGGCCCGTGATTTCCTCATCCCCATGTCGTCAACATTTCTCTGGGCCTATATCTCATCTCTCTCTCAATATCCCTTCATTCAACTTTCTCCCTCAGCCCTTTATACAGCCTACCTCAAACGCCATAGAAGTCTTCACTAAAAGACTACAGTACACCCTGTGATCAATTCTGACTTTACGTTTCTCTAGTGTGCCGTCAAACTTCTCAACTTCCATCTCCAAGCTAATTTCCCTATTGTTATTCCTGGTGCCAGTCCCGGTGTCAAGAGTCACAGTATTGGAGAAGCAGGCCTGACCTGCAGACATGGTGTATAGTACTGAGGTTCTCTGTGAGATCAGAGGAGAGAGGTGCAGAGTCAGGGGCTCCAAACTGCATCGCTAGCTGTCTGTCATCGAACCCTTAAACAGTCCTGTTTGATGTGGGACTAAACTTCAGCTCTGTGTGGGAAAACTGATCACAACAGGATTCAAACCCTGAAGGTGAGAGTAGTCAGGAGAGTTGAGGTAGTGGGTGGTGTGTGTGTGTGTGTAGAAAAAAAATCATGCTAAAGGCCTGTTGCTGTATCCTGAGGGAGCCACAGGACATCCCTGGGAAGGACGTGTGTGTGTGTGTGTGTGTGTGTGTGCGTGCGTATGTGCGAGCGAGCGGAGTCAGTTCAGCAGCAACACTTCATACACAGGGGGTATGGCGAAATGCTGCAGTATACTGCAAGCCAGAGCACTGTGAAACAACATCAAGGGGTTTACGGTGTTTGTTGGGTTCTGTGTGTCAATGAGTGGCCTCACGTAAAAGCTCAGTCCTGAATGCATTCTGACACAGCTTGTCAGTGTGTTTGAAGGTCTACAGCATAGGACAAGGGTAGAGAGACAGAAGGGTGAAGCCAATAGTGCAGTGGAGGAGAGAGGAAGAGAAAGATAGAGAGCAGTGCATCAGAGCAGAGGTATAGAGATGGAGTGAGCGAAGCAGCAGAGTTCTATGTTTTATAGAGAGCAGAACAGATGAAGTATTGATGCTTGGGGCCACGTGGCTGACCCAACCTCTAACCCTGTCTGTGTCTGCTGGGGATTGGCTCTCTGTGTCACCAATCAGCCAATCATTAGGAGGCCCCTGGGGGCCTGGAGGGGAGGGGTAAAGGGGCTGGGGCCACATCCCTGAGGATCATGTTGCCGTTCCTGTTCCCTGCAGATGTACACTGGTTCTCTTCTCCATCTTTCTCATTACTTCTCCCTCTCTCTCTCTCTCTAAGCCCTGCAGTCTCCATTTGTCATTCTCTCTTTCCTGATCTCTCTCTGGATAGACAATGTACTAAGGTAAAACATTGCAGCAGTCTGACAATATAGTCAACCAAAACAGGAAAATAAATAAGGACAAATCAGAACAGACAAATGTTGGATATACCATTGTCAACGATACCGCTCACATTTTAAGTAAGAATAGGAGCAATGGCAGCGCGTGAGTTTCAAGTTCGGGGAAGCAACAACAAAAAAAATCATGTCATTTAAAAAAATCTCTATGATAAGTATTCCATGCATCTCTCATCGCATGTGCAGACTAACGTAAGATAGTGTACTATTCCTAATGGATAGTCCATAAATTAGGCTAATAATATAACGGACTCACTGTTCGCAGAAAATACCTTTTTGCTTCTCTTCTCCTTTCTTTGCACACACCCAGAGCTCAGCCCCAGCTAGTGACAATTTTTATCCCAGAAAAAAAATAGTTTGTCCTTTTATAAACATAGTTCATGCAATTCTACACCACTTTACTGTCCCTGCCTGGAAACCATAGCAAAACAATTAATACCACAAAAATGACAAGGCAGGCTACTCTGCTGAAACTGAAAAACTGAGAACGACATCGTCTTGAATGCATCCATCTAATCAAGGGCAATGAAAAGGGGAGACACATATTCTAGGATATGACGTCCATCTAGCCTGGAGGAGGAAATTGCCCTAAATATAGTGATAATATCGTATTGCGAGGTCCCTGGCAATTCCCAGACCTATAAAGCAACACACATTCTGCACCATGCACACTGTGTTTCTATCTTCCCGGTTACACAGAAGGGAGGGGCTTTCTGCTCCTTAACACCCCCATGCTAATGCCTTCACACAGAGCCACTTGCTCATTTCATGCTCTGTGCAACAAGGATAATTTGGACACCCCTCTGTCAGGGACGAGCGGAGCGGAGCGTGGCGGGAGGGGTGGGAACAGTGTGAGTGTGTGTGTGAGGGGTTTAAGGAACAGTGGTGTGTGGAGAAGGGGGATGATAAGAAGCAAAACATGAACATCCATTACATGCAAACACACACTTTGTCTTTCTCTCTGGCACACTCACACACACTCAATGGTAGCCCACCTTCAAAATCATATTTAGCCTTTTTCAGTCCAGCCAGTCACATTACTAATACAAAATCGGTAATTCACACAAACTTCTCTGTGTGAACAGCTGTGGAGGGCTTCTGCATTACGTAGCCTGTTTGACATTTCACCTGTGATGAACCACCACCGTACAGCAGTCAGCAGCAGAACCCCTAAGGCCTGTACAGTACATGCCCCGATCCTGCCTGCATTAATGAGAGACACACACACACACACGGGAGTAGCCCTAGGGCTGGCTGCAGTCGTTTCCACCTCTAGTCAGGTCTGTCCACTGTAAACTACCTGTGAGAGCGGATAAAGGACCCAACCAATGACTACACTGTATAATAAAAGGCCACAGCACACAGCATTGGTTATCATGCCACAAACGCACACGATGGCACGGCAGTCGTGGGACGGCTAATACCAACCTGATAGAAATCGAATAAGCCCACATGGACGCGGTTAGACTGTGTGAACAGGAATTCATGTAGCAGATCATTGCTATTAAATCACACACACACGTACATGTAAGTAATTGAAAAAGCAACTAGAGCAGGTGACAAAAAATAAATGAGAATGTCTCGAGTGCACACGGACGCATGGCGTTACATAGGGAGGATGTGTTGGAGAGCAGCGTGGAGGGAGTAGATGGGCTGACTGCAGAGAGAGAATTTCAACACAGGTTAAACCCTCCCCTGACATACTGCTGCTCTAAATGGCACAATACTGCCCTGTCGAGGCTTAGAGGCTCTCACACACACACACGAAACCAATAAGCACTCTCTCTGACATAGCTTTGCACTTTTCTCTGGCTTTCATGAAAACAAGCACAAACTGTGCAACCGAACACTTATGTTGCCACTCGATGTAGAACATTCTATACGTGACCGTCTACAGCCTATATTCTACAGGCTTGGAAACAAATCAAATCAAGTGTTATTGGTCACATACACATGGTTAGCAGATGTTATTGTGAGTGTAGCGAACGAAATGCTTGTGCTTCTAGTTCCGACAACGCAGTAATAACTAACAAGTAATCTAACAATTCCACAACACCTACCTAATACACACAACTCTAAGGAATGGAATAAGAATATATAAATATATGGATGAGCAATGACAGAGCGGCATAGGCAAGACACGGTATTACACACAATATATATATATATATACATACACACACACACACAATGCTCAAAAATATAAAGAGAACACTAAAATAACACATCCTAGGTCTGAATGAATGAAATATTCTTATTAAATACTTTTTTCTTTACATAGTTGAATGTGCTGACAACAAAAATCACACAAAAATGATCAATGGAAATCAAATTTATCAACCCATGGAGGTCTGGATTTGGAGTCACACTCAAAATTAAAGTGGAAAACCACACTACAGGCTGATCCAACTTTGATGTATAATGTCCTTAAAACAAGTCAAAATGAGGCTCAGTAGTGTGTGTGGCCTCCACATGCCTGTATGACCTCCCTACATCGCCTGGGCATGCTCCTGATGAGGTGGCGGATGATCTCCTGAGGGATCTCCTCCCAGACCTGGACTAAAGCATCCGCCAACTCCTGGACAGTCTCCTGGACATGATGTCCCAGATGTGCTCAATTGGATTCAGGTCTGAAGAACGGGCTGGCCAGTCCATAGCATCAATGCCTTCCTCTTGCAGGAACTGCTGACACACTCCAGGCACATGAGGTCTAGCATTGTCTTGCATTAGGAGGAAACCAGGGCCAACCGCACCAGCATATGGTCTCACAAGGGGTCTGAGGATCTCATCTCGGGACCTAATGCCAGTCAGGCTACCTCTGGCGAGCACATGGAGGGCTGTGCGGCCCCCCAAAGAAATGCCACCCCACACCATGACTGACCCACCGCCAAACCGGTCATGCTGGAGGATGTTGCAGGCAGCAGAACGTTCTCCACGGCGTCTCCAGACTGTCACATCTGTCACGTGCTCAGTGTGAACCTACTTTCATCTTTGAAGAGCACAGGGCGCCAGTGGCGAATTTTCCAATCGTGGTGTTCTCTGGCAAATGCCAAACGTCCTGCACGGTGTTGGGCTGTAAGCACAACCCCCACCTGTGGACCTCATACCACCCTCATGGAGTCTGTTTCTGACCGTTTCAGCAGACACATGCACATTTGTGGCCTGCTGGAGGTAATTTTGCAGGGCTCTGGCAGTGCTCCTCCTTGCACAAAGGTGGAGGTAGCGGTCCTGCTGCTGGTTTGTTGCCCTCCTACGGCCTCCTCCACATCTCCTGATGTACTGGCCTGTCTCCTGGTAGCGCCTCCATGCTCTGGACACTACGCTGACAGACACAGCAAACCTTCTTGCTACAGCTCGCATTGATGTGCCATCCTGGATGAGCTGCACTACCTGAGCCACTTGTGTGGGTTGTAGACTCCGTCTCCTGCTACTAGAGTGAAAGCACCGCCAGCATTCAAAAGTGACCAAAACATCAGCCAGGAAGCATAGGAACTGAGAAGTGGTCTGTGGTCCCCACCTGCAGAACCACTCCTTTATTGGGGGTGTCTTGCTAATTGCCTATAATTTCAACCCGTTGTCTATTCCATTTGCACAAAAGCATGTGAAATTGATTGTCAATCAGTGTTGCTTCCTAAGTGGACAGTTTGATTTCACAGAAGTGTGATTGACTTGGAGTTACATTGTGTTGTTTAAGTGTTCCCTTTATTTTTTTGAGCATTATATATATATATATATATATATATATGAGATGAGTGATGCAAGATATGTAAACTAGATTAAAGTGGCATTATTAAAGTGACTAGTGATTCATTTATTAAAGTGGTCAATTATTTCAAGTCTTTGTAGGAAGCAGCCTCTCTGTGTTAGTGATGGCTGTTTAGCAGTCTGATGGCCTTGAGATATAAATTGTTTTTCAGGCTCTCGGTCCCAGCTTTAATACACCTGTACTGACCTCGCGTTTTCTGGACGGTTGCGGGGTGAACAGGCAGTGTTTGTTGGTGATTGTTGTCCTTGATTATCTTTCTGGCCTTCCTGTGACATCGGGTGAGGTAGGTGTCCTGGATGGCAGGTAGTTTGCCCCCGTGATGCATTGTGCAGACCGCACTACCCTCTGGAGAGCCTTGCTGCTGTGGGCTGTGCAGTTGCTGTACCAGGTGGTGATACAGCCCGACAGGATGCTCTCAATTGTGCATCTGTAAAAGTTTGTGAGGGTTTTAGGTGACAAGCCAAATTTCTTCAGCCTCCTGAGGATGAAGAGGCGCTGTTGCGCCTTCTTCACCACACTGTCTGTGTGGGTGGACTATTTCAGTTGTCCGGGATGAGTATGCCGAGGAACTTTCCACCTTCTCCACTCCTGTCCCGTCGATGTGGATAGGAGGGTGCTCCCTCTGCTGTTAACTAAAGTCCACGATCATCCTTTGT
This sequence comes from Oncorhynchus tshawytscha, assembly GCF_018296145.1. Taxonomy (NCBI): domain Eukaryota; kingdom Metazoa; phylum Chordata; class Actinopteri; order Salmoniformes; family Salmonidae; genus Oncorhynchus; species Oncorhynchus tshawytscha. The sequence continues at coordinate 7,614,571 of NC_056445.1, forward strand.
TTTGTTGACTTTGAGTGAAGAGTTCTTTTTGCTGACACCCCACACCGAGTGCCCTCACCTCCTCCCTTTAGGCTGTCTCGTCGATGTTGGTAATAAAGCCTACAACTTGTGTCGTCTGCAAACTTGATTGAGTTGGAGGCGTGCGTGGCCACGCAGTCATGGGTGAAAGGGAGTACAGGAGGGGGCTGAGCATGCACCTTTGTGGGGCCCCAGTGTTGAGGATCAGTGGAGATGTTAACTACCTTCACCACCCGGGGGTGGCCTGTCAGGAAGTCCAGGACCCAGTTGCACAGGGCGGGGTTGAGACCTAGCTTAATGATGAGCTTGGTGGGTACTATGGTATTGAATGCTGAGCTATAGTCAATTAACAACATTCTTACATAGGTATTCCACTTGTTCATATGGGATAGGGCAGTGTGTAGCGTTGTGGTGATTGCATTGTCTGTGGACCTATTGGGGCAGGTAAGGTGGAGATTATATGACCCTTGACTAGCCTCTCAAAGCCCTTTCATGATGACAGAGCTACGGGGCGATAGTCATTTAGTTCAATTACTTTTGCCTTCTTGGGCACAGGAACAACGGTGGCCATCTTGAAGCATGTGGAGACAGCAGACTGGGATAGGGAGAGATTGAATATGTCCGTAAACACAACAGGCTACTGGTCTAAATATCTGCTCTAAGGACGTGGCTAGGGATGCCGTCTGGGCCGGCAGCCTTGAAAGGGTTAACGCGTTTAAATGTCGAAGAAGAGCCCACAGTATTATCCTCAAAGCGGGGAAAGGTTTTTAGTTTGTCGAAGCAAGGCGTCACTGAAGCATGCTGATGCCTTTACTGTGACACAGACCGTCTCAGGGGCATGAGGAAAGGAAAGGAAATGAGTGAGGGAGGGACACAGTGTCACAGGTCCCTCAGAGAAGGGGGGAAAGACTGTCGTCATTCTCAACTATTTTGCAAACGCATTAAATATTAAAGGACTGAATTACATTCTATTTTTGGCTTGTGTGGAGGAAATTACACTTGAATTGAGTGTGGAATGAATCTGTTCTCTTAGTTTTAAACTCTACTTTATGGTATACTTTTTCCAAGTTGTATAATTATTGATAATCACGCCACCTTGCTACAGCAGTCTATACTTCAAAGTTATTCTCAGTGCCTAGCCTTCAATTCAGTTACTGGGTTACTATATAAACCATAGTGACTTCAGAATGTATTAACACCCCTTGAGTTACGACACATATAGTTGTGTTACAGCCTTACTTCAAATAGGCTTTAATATACTTTCTCACCAATCTACACAAAATACTCTTTAACAACAAAGTGAAAACATGTCTTCAGAAAATTGTACATTTAGCACATAAAAAAAAAATGAAATACAGAAATATCTAATTAACATGAGTAATTCAAACCCCTGAGTCAATACTTTGTAGAAGAACCTTTAGCAGTGGTTACAGCTGAGTCTTTCTGGGTGAATCTAAGAGCTTTTTACACCTGGATTGTACAATATTTGCAAATTATTATTTGCAAAAGTCTTCAAGCTCTGTCAAGTTGGTTGATGATCATTGCTAATTGACACGGAACAAAAATATAAATGCAACATGTAAAGTGTTGGTCCCATGTTTCATGAGCTGAAACAAAAGATCCCAGAAATGCTCCATACATTGCTGTTGGTGAGCATTTCTCCTTTGCCAAGATAATCCATCCACCTGACAGGTGTGCCGTATAAAAGAAGCTGATTAAACAGCAAGATCTTTACACAGGTGCACATTGTGTGGGGACAATAAAAGGCTACTAAAATGTGCAGTTTTATCACACAACGCCACAGATGTCTCAGGTTATGAGGGAGCGTACAATTGGCATCCTGACTGCAGGAAAGTCAAGGAATGTTAGCTCTAGTCCTTTTATTTGTATCCTAAAAAACTCCCTAGTCCTTGCAGACAACAAGCATATCCATGACATAGCCACCACCATGCTTGAAAATATGAAGAGTGGTACTTAGTGATGTGCTGGATTTGCCCCAAACATTACGCTTCGTATTCAGGACACAAAGTGAATTTCTTGGCCACGTTTTTGAAGTATTACTTTACAGCCTTATTGCAAACAGGATGCATGTTTTTGGAATATGTTTTATTCTGAACAGGCTCTCTTCTTTTCACTCTGTCAATTAGGTTAGTATTGTGGAGTAACTACAATGTTGTTTATCCATCGTCAGTTCTCTCCTATCACAGCCATTAAGCTCTGTAACTGTTTTAAAGTCACCATTGGTTCATGGTAAAATCCCTGAGTGGTTTCCTTCCTATCCGGCAACTAAGTTAGGAAGGACGCCTGTATCTTTGACGTCTAGACCGTGTATAGATAAGACCATCCAAAGCGTAATTAATAACTTCACAATGCTCAAAGGGATATTCTGCATTTTAATCTATTTACCAATATGTACCCTTCTTTGTAAACCACTGGAAAACCTCCCTGGTCTTGGTGGTTTAACCTGTGTTTGAAATGAACTGCTAGACTTATTCCATGTGTGGGGTAAAGAGATGAGGTAGACAAAAAAATAATGTGAAAAGAAAATATTGCAGACAGAGAGTACAAGCAACTTATTAAGCCAATATTTACTCTAGAAATGATTTAGGCTTGCCATAACAAAGTGGTTGAATACTTATTGACATTTCAAGACATAAAATGCCCCAGTTTATGAGTCATTTTCCTCCTACTCAAAATGATTGGGGAAGGGGATAAATTCTACACTGTAGACCCAGCTTGGATGTAAACCCCCACTATGGCAGAACCACATATCTGAGAGTACGGCATGTAGAGGTTGTCTGTAACTGATGGAGTATCACACACAACTTTTTACCCCTTAGCTACGAATGAGTGTGTGTGAGACTTGAGTGTGTGCCGTATGAGTGTGTGAGAGACTTGAGTGTGTGCCGTATGAGTGTGCATATACTGTGTGTGTGTGTTGGGGGGTGGAGATGAGGAGCCAGATGGAGGATTGAGAGGTCCCTGTAGACAGGTTGTTGGCAGTGATCTTACTCTTATAACTGAGGTTGTTAGCCCAAAAGGTCAACCACTCAGGGTTTAATTCCTGTCGCAGTCGCTCCCCGCAGGCCCGACCGTTGATTAGAAAAACTCCACTCAGTCACCACTCAAACCTCCAAAAACTAATATCAGCAAGTATGACGTCTAGACAGTTATTCCTCATCACAAGACATCGTCTGTGGTTCTGTAGTACAGGCAGAACATACTTCATATATGCCATGGCTTGCAGAGGCAGGGCCCAGAAGTGTTTTTGGAGAAAGTAGGCTAGGCTCTGACTATGTGATTTACTACCAATAATTCACTGATGGAAATCAATTGAGTTTTATCTGCAGTTCACTTTTGGTAGGCAGCGTCTCAGTGTCGAGTTCATAAAAGCTGAACTTTAGAGGCCTTCCTGACTGCTGCTCTCTGGGATTACGACGTGGGAACTTACCTGCGTGAGTTCATACGCAGTCAGAGCAGTGACCTAGAGAGTGTTACAGACTTCCTAACAGTGTCGTGAGAGTTTATAGACTAACCCCGTACCGAACGGTCAGTGACTTTCTCATGTCACTAAGGGGCTTCTGCCTTCTTATTACGTTTCATAATGCTCTGACTGAATCGACAACCTTCACTCTCCCAGTCAATACAGAGGGTAAAGCAGTAATTGAAGGAGAACAAGGGAATAGGTACACAATTACACCCCGCTACCCTCTGAGCGCCCCCACTAAAAACACTGTTGCCACAGTAATTAAAGTGAGTCATCAGGAGAGGGTCAACTTCCTCCACATCCCATAAGGTACACACACACATTTTATACTCCAACACAACGAAGAATCAATAGAGACGCATTAAGTAATATCCTGCTATTATTGACTCCTGGTGTTATCCTAACAAGAGACCGTGTCCGTTGAGCCCACACCAGAAAGTACACGTCAACAAGCGTCAAAATCAATGGCAGGGTCTGATAGTGGCGGAGACAGAGGTACAGAGGAAGCCCTCCATAACTTCCTCCCTCTAACACTTTGAGGTGAACAAAAGAAAAGCCACCGCGACTGTCAGACCACACACACACGGCTGTTGGAAGTCAAAGGGCTTGAGATGGCTATCTGCTCTCTGGCATCCCTGTGTACTATTGTGCTATTGACTGTATGTTTGTTGACTTCCATGTGTAACTCTGTGTTGTTGTGTCACACAGCTTTGCTTTATCTTGGCCAGGTCGCAGTGGTAAATGAGCACTTGTTCTCAACGAGCCTACCTGGTTAAATAAAAGGTGAAATAATAAATAAAATAAATAGTATGGAAGCCGATGTGTGGCTCGTCGATAGGGCTGGAGAGTTTTGACCAACAGCTAAATTCTAAAGTCCTCATATGAACTAAAGGAAGTAGCTGATTAGTAGAATCAAGTGAAAAGCCAATGCCACCCAAGAGCTACTATATGTATGTGTGTGTGAGTGAGAGTGAGCGACAGAGACAAAGTGAATGAGAGACAACGAGAGAATGAGATTAGCATTTTAAAAGAAAATAAAGGAAAGTCAAGAGTCACCCCAACCCCATCAATCTTTTAGATATACAGTTGAAGTAGGAAGTCTACATACACCGTAGCCAAATACATTTAAACTCAGTTTTTCACAATTCCTGACATTTAATCCTAGTAAAGATTCCCTGCTTTAGTCAGTTAGGATCACCACTTCATTTTAAGAATGTGAATTGTGTGTGCATATATTGAATAATCATAGAGAATGATTTATTTCAGCTTTTATTTCTTTCATCACATTCCCAGTGGGTCAGAAATGTACATACACTCAAGTAGCATTGCAATTCAAATTGTTTAACTTGGGTCAAACGTTTTGGCTAGCCTTCCACAAGCTTCCCACAATGCGTTGGGTGAATTTTGGCCCATTCCTCCTGACAGAGCTGGTGTAACTGAGTCAGGTTTGTAGGCCTCCTTGCTCGCACACACTTTTTCAGTTCTGCCCACACATTTTCTATAGGATTGAGGTCAGGGCTTTGTGATGGCCACTCCAATACCTTGACTTTGTTGTCCTTAAGCCATTTTGCCACAACTTTGGATGTATGCTTGGGGTCATGGTCCATTTGGAAGATCCATTTGCGACCAAGCTTTAACTTCCTGACTGATGTCTGGAGATGTTGCTTCAATATATCCACATAATTTCCTCACGTTGCCATCTATTTTGGGAAGTGCACCAGTCCCTCCTGCAGCAAAGCAGCCCCACAACATGATGCTGACACTGCAGTGCTTCACAGTTGGGATGGGGATCTTCAGCTTGCAAGCCGCCTCCTTTTACCTCCAAACATAACAATGGTCATTATGGCCAAACAGTTCTATTTTTGTTTCATCAGACCAGAGGACAGTTCTCCAAAAAGTACGATCTTTGTCCCCATGTGCAGTTGCAAACTGTAGTCTGGCTTTATGGAGTTTTTGGAGCAGTGGCTTCTTCCTTGCTGAGCGGCCTTTCAGGTTATGTCGATATAGGACTCGTTTTACTGTGGATATAGACACTTGTGTACCTGTTTCCTCCAGCATCTTCACAAGGTCCTTTGCTGTTGTTCTGGGATTGATTTGCACTTTGCGCCAAAGTACGTTCATCTCTAGGAGGCAGAACACGTCTCCTTCCTGAGCGGTATGATGGTTGCATGATCCCATGGTGTTTATACTTGCATACTATCGTTTGAAAAGATGACCGTGGCACCTTCAGGCATTTGAAAATTGCTCCCAAGGATGAACCTTGTGGAGGTCTACAATTTTTTTCTGCAGTCTTGGGTGATTTCTTTTGAATTCCCCATGATGTCAAGCAGAGGCACTGAGTTTGTAGGTAGGCCTTGAAATACATCCTCAGATAAACCTCCAATTGACTCAAATGATGTCAATTAGCCTATCAGAAGCTTCTAAAGCCATGACATCATTTTCTGGAATTTTCCAAGCTGTTTAAAAGCCCAGTCAACTTAGTGTATGTAAACTTCTGACCCACTGGAATTGTGACAGTGAATTATAAGTGAAATAATCTGTCTGTAAACAATTGTTGGAAAAATGTAGTGTCATGCACAAAGTTGATGTCCTAACCGACCTGCTAAAACTATAGTTTGTTAACAAGAAATTTGTGGAGTGGTTGAAAAACAAGTTTTAATGACTGCAACCTAAGTGTATGTAAACTTCCCACTTCAACTGTATATACACATATTCATGTATAATAGGCTACCTTAGATGACGCACGGCTGAGGCAAAGGCACACAATACAAGACACATACACATTCCTCCTACACAGAACCAGTCAGTAATGCAGTTCTTTTAATCCCTCCGATACGTCATCGATCAATTCATGTCATTGACGAACTGCCAGGTTATAGTAAGACAGGTAAGTTCCCAGAAAATCAGACACTGTGGCCCTTCAGTGCCAAGCCAGAGCACTGCACCACTGTCCCATTGCAGGCTTTCAGAGGTCCTACACTCTGAGGGGAGGGATGGGAGGAGTGATGAAGGATGGTTTGTTAACAAGGCTTTTGTTTAGTAATAGTTCAGTGGCGTTGAGGCACGGGCTCATTGCTCTGAGCTGCTGACAGAGAGAGAGATAGAGAGCCAGAGGTACAGGCCACAGAGGAGAGGACTGACAGAGATGACCTCTGCTGGATAGGGCCTTATGAAGGAATACAATGGTTGAATCACACACACACGTCACGCTGTGAGTGAAATGTGACAATTTGTGTGTGTGTGTGTGTGTGTTCCTGCACGCGTGTTTGTACAGCATGTGTGCGTATGTACGTGTGTGTTTGTGGTGTGTGTGTGTGTCACCTGGTAGGTGTCCCAGAGGCGTATCGTGCAGCGTAACGGCAGCTCTCTCATCAGCAGGTTGTTCATCCAACGAAAGGCAAACTGGAGATACTCCACTTCATACTGCTGCATGTGGACGTGCACCGTTTCTGAAACACACCCGCCCACACACACACACACACAGACTTGTTAAACTGAAACACACACATTTCTATCAAACAATGATCAACGCACGCACTTACAGTATGCAAACACACTACCGTCAGACACTGATGAACACACACACACACGAGCCATTCACATGGAGAGCTGCTGATCATTGTGATAACCACAGCAGACACACACACACCTTTTTCTTTCCACTAATGATGGCTGGGTGGTCAGACAATACCGCCGTAATTACATAGCTGTCAGTGGACCTCTCAAAAGGACATTAAAGCTACTGTATAGCTTGGGAGAAAGACAGCATTATAACAGTGTGTGTGTGTGTGTGTGTGTGTGTGTATATATATATTGTGCACGCGTGCGTGTGTGTTTTAGAGATCTTCACCACTTCGTTACGAAATGGACCTGGGCCTTTCCCACCCGGACCCGAGGAAAACTAGACCCATTCTGTATAGAGCTGGTCGGATCCAGATCCAGTCATTTCCGAGTGAGTACTGTATATTCAAAATGATGTGGACACCCCTATTTCAGCCACAACCATTGCTGACAGGTGTATACAATCGAGCACACAGCCATGCAATCGCTTTAGACAAACATTGAATGTAGAATGGTCTTACTGAAGAGCTCAGTGACATTCAACGTGGCACCGTCATAGGATGCCACCTTTCCAACAAGTCAGTTGGTCAAATGTGTGCCCTGCTAGAGCTGCCCCACAGCTGTTGCTGTGAAGTAGAAATGTCTAGGAGCAAAAACTGCTCAGCCGCGAAGTGGAAGGCCACAAGCTCACAGAACGGGACCGCCGAGTGCTGAGACACGTAGCGAGTAAAAATTGACTGCCCTCGGTTGCAACACTCCCTACCAAGTTCCAAACTGCCTCTGGAAGCAACGCCAGCACAATAGCTGTTCATCAGGAGCTTCATGAAATGGGTTTCCATGGCCCAGCAGCCACACACAAGCCTAACGTCACCATGCAAAATGCCATGCGTTGACTTTGGAGCGGTGGAAATGCGTTCTCTGGAGTGATGAATCACCCTTTTGGCGGATGCCAGAAGAACAATACCTGCCCCAATGCAGTGTCAACTGCAAGGTTTGGTGGAGGAGGAATAAAGGTCTAGGGCTGTTTTTCATGGTTCGGGCTCACCCCTTAGTTCCAGTGCAGGGAAATCTTAAAGCTACAATCACGATTCTACATCACGATTCTGTGCTTCCAACTTTGATGCAAAAGTTGGGGAAGAACTCTTCCTGTTTCAGCATGACAATGCCACCATGTACAAAGTGAGGTCCATACAGAAATGGTTTGTCGAGATCGGTGTGGAAGAACTTGACTGGCTTGCACAGAGCCCTGACCTTAACCTCATTGAACACCTTTGGGATGAATTGGAACGCCGACTGCGAGCCAGGGCTAATCGACCAACAGTAGTGCCCGACCTCACTATTACGCCACGGAAGCAAATAACCGCAGCAATGTTCCAACGTCTGATGGAAAGCCTTCTCAGAAGAGTGGAGGCTGTTACAGCAGCAAAGGGGGACCAACTCCATATCAATGCCCATATTTTGTAATGAGACGTTTGACGAGCAGGTGTTCACATACGTTTGGTCATGTAGTGTCTCCTAACTTTTTCACACACACACACACACACACACACACAGGCTTTATGACTGGAGCATATTGCCACTTTGATGACTTATAATTGGCCAACAACAAGCTACATGCACCACACACCTCTTGTGAAAAGCAAGAGCAGCAGCATACATGATAAAATGTCTCTCTACTGCAGCCGTTATGTTTGGATCTGTAAGGGCTCTTCCGGACTAGTCCGTTAAAATGACACATACCCGAGACCCGTGACAATCACCTCAGCTCTGACCCAGACCCGTTACATTATTTACAATTCTGGATCGGGAACCGCTCATGTCCTGGATTGTGTCTTGGGTATTCGTGTACAGGTGGATCTGTGAAGACCTCCAGTGTGTATGAATCAAAGACTATTAATAAGCTCTGAAACATCCAATCAGTCCTCTCTAACCAGTGACACGGACAATGATTCCAGATCAGATCCCTGAACAATGAAGCTACCTTAGTTCGGTCCTGACATAAAGGACAACTCTGTACAGAGGTCGCATTACCGTTTAGAAATATGCATTTTCTGCCTTTTAAACCATTTCACTTGCGTTTTATGTTTAAAGTTTACAGTGTTTGCATCAATAGAGCGATCAGGGGAGTGCAACTAGTTTCTCTTCACACACAATAAATGAATGATACACATTTGGCAGAAATTAGCTTCCTTTTCATCAAATGAAAATAGAAGTGCAAGACTATTTAGCCAGCAGCCACACATAAGTGCACTAGCTTACAGGGGGGAAAACGATGCATGGCCACCCGAGTAGTCATGTTTATCATAGAATAATGTAGCCAGCTACTTTTCCTAATGTTTCGCTTGGAGTTCTTCTTGCATTTTAGCTACCCGGAGTAAAGTGTGCATTCACATCACCCCTGCTGTACCCATCACAATCCACTTCATTTTTCACCATACATGTGTCAACACACACCCGTCAACAAATCACATTCGTTCTCGCATGCGCACCCACACAGACACTCTCAGGAGGGTGAGGTAAACAGTGAACACTCCTCTCGCTCTCTCATCCCCACAGTTTAATTATGGCATAGCTATGCTCCGCATAAACAACAGAGGCCTAACATCATTAACAGTGAATAAATCACAGTCATATATCACCTCTAAACAGCTTCCCTAATAAGAGGCAACCAACACTCAGAATAACCACTTGAGGAAATAAATGAAACTTCTCACATGTAATCAGAGGAGTTGGCTTGGCTAAAGTAAGAAGAGAAGAGGAACCGTTCTACAGAGAGAAAATAGCCTGAGTTCTGAGTCCTGGTCCCCTGGAAGTTAATTAGTTCGTTATTGTTTTATCTGTTCTAGAGCCAGTAGAACAGAGGAACAGCTGTTATAGCTAGGGAAGGAAATCAGAGAGCGGGAGAGAATGATTATTAGTGTTTCAGTACTACGGAGCCACTCTTTCTGCAATATAGAACATTATTTTACTCCGTTGCACACCCAGGGAGGAGGGAAGCACCTGCTTTCAGCTAGGAACACATCTAGAAGACTTGTTGTGGGCAACTAAGTACAGTTAACATGATTAGGCCTGCAGTTAAAACAGCAGGAAAGTGACTTGGTTGAGGGTGAATTAAGTCAAGTCAGCGGTTGAAAGCGTCTGCCCTAAAAAGTACTCTACCAGAACCAAATCAAATTCAGTGGTAAGGTAACTCATTAATCCTGTTTGCGAGAAGTCAGACTATAATATGCTAAAGAAGAGGCAAGTGTTAGCAGGACTGTTTGTTTAGTGGAGTTTTGTAGGGAGGTTAGCACTCCGGCCGACGCCGACTGGCAGCGCACGGCCTGCTAGGTAGATTTGGGTAGCGGGAGCACAGTTGGAGGTCAGGGGTCAGGGAAAAGACAAGCGATGCTGCTGAGCTGCATTCTGCTGAGCTCCACACTTCTCCCTGACTTCTGCTCTCCTCCATCCCATGATTACATCTACGCCGTGGCCCTCTCCCTTCCCTCATTCTCTCTCCCTCCATCTATCTCTCCCGCTCTCGAGCGCACTCTTTGTCCCTCATCTCTCTCCTCTTTTTCCCTCATCTCTCTCCTCTTTTTCCCTCTCTTTCTTTACTTAGATCTCTCTTTCTTCATCCACCTCTACCCCTCAGCTCCATTTTCAGGGTTCTTGCCTGTCTGAATGGGTTCTCTGCTGAGCTTTTTCTACCACTTGACCAGACCTCCAGTACTCTGACAGCATGCACCCTGAAAGATAGGTCCTCTAAATCATTTCCCATGACATACCAACAGCGTGTCTTTTTGCGTCTGTGACTGAGCTCCGATGTTGTCCTTATCATGTTTCAGTGTCAGGCAAAGTTGATTGCATAAGGAGATTGATAGACACACCACAACACGCCTTCTTAGCTTCAGCGAAAACTGTGCATCATATACTTGTGTGTGTGTGCGTGTGTGTGTGTGTGTGTGTACTCTATATCCCAGGATGACAGTTGAGTGTGACTCTGCCTGTATGCTAGGCTATCAGTTCCTTCTCTGTGCTCCTAGTGATTGCATTTGTCACAGCAGCAGGAACACGTCATTCAGTGCATCCATCTTTACGCCACTTCAATCACACACAGGGCTGCAGCACTGAGGACTATGATCTACATTCTAAACCCTCGACCAGCGACTCGCGTCCATGATCAAAGTAGAATCTGGCTATGAAGAACAACTCCTTCATACTCTCACTTACAAAACTCTTCAAAGCACAACAAACAAATATAATTTGTTGATGCCAATGGATGGATGCATATTTGAGATGATTTTACGGTAAACAATATAGCAATATGCATAGTGCTGCTAAGACGGTAGAGGAGAGCCAAGCTCTATGGGCCTGTGTGGATCAATAGGTTGTGTGTCGGTGGGATTGAGAGGTCTGGAGGAGATGAGAGGAGCTCAGAGGAGAGGCAGAGAGAACAGAGGGGTGACTGCAGGTTAAATCCTCACGGCAGAGACTTGATGTCAGATCAACACGAAGCTCAGCAATGGACATGTAATCACATGCACGTACGCACAGTCATACACACACACGCACAAACTCGCGCACACACACACACACACACACACACACACACACACGGAATAATAGTAACAATACCTTCTAACATAGGAAAGATAATTATTTTCTTCATAGACACACTCAAACTTCTTTTTCTATAATTCTATTCATACTTCTGCCTCAACAATCGAACCAATCGAGTCTTACAGGTACATGATTCAGAGTGCCGGAACCGTGCGGTTTCTCTCCTTCGTTTGCATAAATAAACTCACCTTCAGCAACTTCCGTGCTGATGAGCCCTGAATGCATTCTGTATTCACACAGAACAGAGAGAGAGAGAGAGATCAGAGGAAACATTTCCAAACCTTATGGAGAGAGAGAGAAACATCTGGGGGTTTTTTCTCTTCTCTTTTTAGGGGCTAGATCAGCTTTAATATTGCAGGTAGATTGTAGCTTCCGGTGAACGTTAGCGTGACGGTAGAAATCACACGCTTTCGTGTCACGATAACAAAACGGGGCTGTGGTTTAATACGGCGTCGCTAATTAGAGCGAAGCTCCTGATTGTTGCTATAACAAATACAAACACTACGCCCGGCGACGGTTCTGCCTTTTGGCTCCTGAGTGGAGGGGATTCAGTTCATTTCATAATGAGGGGAGGGGGGCCAGCCAGGGGTGGGGAGGGGACGTTCCACAGACTAGAGACGTCTCTTTATTAGGTACCGAGTCAAAGGGGGGAATCCCGGGGCCTCAGAGAGACGATCAATAATAGGTTAGGGAGAGCTCAGCATCCAGATCAGAACTAAGTGGCTAGAGCGTTAAGTCACCTGGTGTCCCATGTCCCAAATCAGGCAGACACACTAGCGCTGGGGACGATAAACCAAAGTTCTGACGCCGACCACACCGATTGGCTATCGCAAGCATTTTGCTGACATCGTCCATTACGATAGGTAGCCTTGAAATGAAGTACGTTTGGTGATATGGTTGATAGTTAATGAGACAACTGATGGCTACAACCACCAAACTAGTAGCAGTAGTTTAAAAGATATTTAATGAATAGATTTATTGTGGTGCACATTTTAAGCATTGTTCCGTTTATCGTATCAATTCAGGGAATGTATTGCGATACGGATTTTTGTCCATATTGCCCAGCTCTAACACACACACACAGACAGACACACCTTCACCACAAGAGTCATCTCACGCCACACTACCTAATCACCTAACGGTCCGACTGATGGAGCAGACCATCATAACTACTGGACAGAAACCTCCATAGCGGTCTGCATCTCCCGACACTTCTGGAAAACGGTGTCTCTCTCACTGACCAATGTCACCTGTAACATCAACTCAAGTAGAAAATGAAAAGTGACTATAGAAGGATGTCATTAGCCGCGGTAGGCTAAATGCATGAGAAACGACCTCCCCTTTTGGCTTAAACCAGGTTTTTGTTCCCGTCCCACTCTCCTGGGTGGAAGGTGACCGTTTCCTCCTCCTCCTCGTTTATCTAGAGCACACCCTGTGCACTACCGCCTCAGCGCGTTCATTTGAATTGTAAACACACTCATCTCCATATACCTGGTTCTGTTTAAAGGGCCTGGGAGATAGGGTGGTGGGGCGGGCCGTGACGGAGCAGGGGAACACAGGGCATCGCAGGACTCTCTGCTTAAAAGTAGGATTACAAATGCGGATAGCTCTTGCCTCGTTTAGACAATTTCCATTGGTACATATCCTCCATTATGCACTGCACAAGGACGCCATCTTCCTGTTCTTGACAAACTCCTCGTAGCATATGACATGTTACTACCCACACATCTAAGATCAACACGCATCTATCAACCCGTTCTTAAAAAGCACAAAACAAAACGTGCGAGCTCAACCACCACGACAGCACAGGTCAGGCAGCTGATGACAGACAGCAGTGACCCCAACGCAGCATACCGCATGGTGAGTGAACACGTTGGCATGATCGACTGATCCCTAAACGCTACGGTGAGTGAACACGTTGGCATGATCGACTGATCCCTAAACGCTACAGTGAGTGAACACGTTGGCATGATCGACTGATCCCTAAACGCTACAGTGAGTGAACACGTTGGCATGATCGACTGATCCCTAAACGCTACAGTGAGTGAACACGTTGGCATGATCGACTGATCCCTAAACGCTACAGTGAGTGAACACGTTGGCATGATCGACTGATCCCTAAACGCTACAGTGAGTGAACACGTTGGCATGATCGACTGATCCCTAAACGCTACAGTGAGTGAACACGTTGGCATGATCGACTGATCCCTAAACGCTACAGTGAGTGAACACGTTGGCATGATCGACTGATCCCTAAACGCTACAGTGAGTGAACACGTTGGCATGATCGACTGATCCCTAAACGCTACAGTGAGTGAACACGTTGGCATGATCGACTGATCCCTAAACGCTACAGTGAGTGAACACGTTGGCATGATCGACTGATCCCTAAACGCTACAGTGAGTGAACACGTTGGCATGATCGACTGATCCCTAAACGCTACAGTGAGTGAACACGTTGGCATGATCGACTGATCCCTAAACGCTACAGTGAGTGAACACGTTGGCATGATCGACTGATCCCTAAACGCTACAGTGAGTGAACACGTTGGCATGATCGACTGATCCCTAAACGCTACAGTGAGTAAACACGTTGGCATGATCGACTGATCCTAAACGCTACAGTGAGTGAACACGTTGGCATGATCGACTGATCCCTAAACGCTACAGTGAGTAAACACGTTGGCATGATCGACTGATCCCTAAACGCTACAGTGAGTGAACACGTTGGCATGATCGACTGATCCCTAAACGCTACAGTGAGTGAACACGTTGGCATCGACTCCTTTCTAAGGCTCCAACACTGGCCATCCATCCACGGGGAGTGTGTTTCCAGAGAGAAGAGAGGGGGACGAGCTGCCGCGTCCAGCATCAGTCTGTCAAACATAAACAAAGCCCAGAGAGGGGGAGAGAAAAGAGAGAGGGAGAGAGAAAAGAGAGAGGGAGAGAGAAAAAAGAGAGAGAAAAGAGAGAGGGAGAGAGAAAAGAGAGAGAGAAGAGGGAGAGGAGAGAGAGAAAAGAGAGGGAGAGAGAGAGAGAGAGTGGGGAGAGAAAGAGAGAGAGAGAAAAGAGAGGGAGAGAAGAGAGAGGGAGAGAGAAGGGGAAAGGAACAGAGAAAAGGAGAACACGGGGGGCTGTAATAGTCTCACATCAGACATCAGTCTCAGTCTTTTAGAGAAACACAGCCCCACACAGAGGAGGAGAGGATGGAGAGATGTGTATTACTGCTGCAATAGTCTCACATCAGACATCAGTCTCAGTCTTTTAGAGAAACACTGCCCCACACAGAGGAGGAGAGGATGGAGAGATGTGTATTACTGCTGCCGTGTGGAGAGGAGGTTAGGCCCTGAGAGAGAAGGGGAGGACAAAGAGGAGATGAGGGACCGCCCTGGCTTTCCAACACACACACACGCACACGCGGAAGGAAAGGAGGAAGGAAGGAAGCACGCACAGTCCCACACACTGTTAGGCTAACATGCAAACCCCGGTCTCAGTCAGAAGTGAAAAACGTACTCTTCATATTCAGTTACAACCCTATACCCTCTTCACCTTAAAGGAATGAACGTCTGAGTGGCATGCGATGTTCTTGTCAAACCTGTACAAAAGTAGCACGGCTGACGTGTCAGCAGATCAACGTCTTGCCTTCCAGCTATCGTCCTGGCATATCAACTATCATACAACTCTCTGTCCTTGGATTTACCAAGCCTGAATGACCTCTTTTACATTACAGAATCTGAGCCAATCATATGATCTCAAACATACTCAACTGCCTCAGTGGGCGTATAAAAAGGCGACGATCAGTTGTACCATCTGAACTCAAGTGAACATTCTTTGAAATACTCTGTGGAAGTATGAGAGGAATATATAGTCTAAAGTCAGATATTCAATGAGAGGGTACAGAGGGTAGCCCTCCACCCTTCCACTTCTCCTCCCCCGTAATCATACAGGCCGTTAATAACAGGGAGAGAGGAAGCAAGGAACTGCTACAGGGAGGACAGGACCCATTGGCTCCCACTGCCTCTCTGGTCTGAGCTGTATGGATAAGATGGTACACTGTGGACAGATATCATATTAGAATATGGCTAGGCAACCCTGTTCCTGGAGTGCTGCAGGTGCTGTAGGATTTTGTTCCAACTAGGCACCACACCCGACCAGCTGAGCTAACTGATCAGTTCAGTGATTGCCTAAATCCAACACACCTGGTCTTCCAGATCAGTTCAATCAAAAACACGGAGTGCCTGTGGCACTGCAGCACCAGGGTTGCCTAACCCTGTATTAAAAGAACCAGGGTGGTTGCTTTGACCCGAGACGGGTCGTTCACCAGAATGTGTTAGTGATTCGTCAGGGATATATCAGGGCCTATTGGAGGAGGTTGAACGTTCACTCCTCCGCTAAATTGTACAGGGACTGGTCAGAGCCTAGACTATGCTCTCTGCTATATAGGTTACTGCACTGTATGGACCCTAGCTCTACACAGAGGCAGAGAAAAGGTTCGAGGAATCATGCCAAACTGTTCTCTCTCCACCCCTGTTGATTTGAGAGGCAAGTGAGGGGTAGTGGAGGGTCCAGGCAGGGCTGTGCTCTCTCGCTCTCTCTATTCCCCTCGGTTCTCTCTCTATTCCGTCTCCCTGTATTCTCTCTCTTTCCCTGCTCAGTGTCTGTGCTTTTCGCTCTACTCTGCTCTCTCTCCTTTGCCGTCTGTTTGAGGGAGATAAAGGCAGGTGAGCTGGCAGTGTTTGGGCTGAAGGGCAGGCAGGGAGAGACTGAAGGACGGACCGGAGCCGCTGACAGAGCAGACGAGTCACAGGGTAGGACGGGACGAAGCATTAATGCAATCAGACACTTGGGTGAGATCAGCATGACTCCCCCTCCTCTCCTCACCCCTCCCCTCCTCTCAGTGCCTGGTGGTCAAATGGGCTGTATCAGCTAAGGTACCAGGTAATACAAGACTCTGGTGTAAGTCCGTATAACACAACAAATCAGATCAGTTTCTGTATCATCATCATCATCATCATTAGGTGGAGATCAGTTTCACATATCACACATTTGATCAGCAATTTTATCAGCATCCCTGCAAAGGACAATGCAAGGTGAGGTCAGTTCACCATTACACCGTTAACACGTAAAGCACCTTGAAAAGCCCTATAAATGCAGCATCATTAGCATCTAATATAATCACAGGGGTAATTAGAGAATACCTCTTCATATAGCGTACAGTCTGGGCAGGGACTGTGGTTGTTGTTCCAGCATGATGTGGCTATTCAGCTGTATGACCACAATGTGTCATTGCTCAAGTTCATGGCTGATGGCATCACGAGTCAGGGCCAGTTTAGTTTTCGCTCACACACCCCCCCTCCACGCCCTCCTTCCCCTCCCGTCTTTCTCTGTCGCGTCCAGTCTGTCCCTCGTGCCCACAGACGTTATGTCAGGCAGGGCTGGCAGGCTGGTCGCGTTCTGTCATGTCCCTGTGGCGCTAGGCTAGCTCCTTCCTTTCTGTCACCTGACAGAGCAGAGCAGAGCCATATGGCTGAGGAGCCAGAGGAGAGCCAGAGGAGAGCCAGAGGTGTGCTTCAGCAGCATGTCTGAACATCAGGGCCCCGGGCCACCAAGTAGCACCAATCTGGGCAGGCCATCTCTCAGTGGTACACGTCCAGCCCTGGCTCACACACACCTTAACACATCCGTGAGTGTGGTGGGGGAAACACTACGCAGTGGTCGATAGGATCAAATACAACCTGGCTGGTGAACCATGAGGAAGAGACGAAGGCTGCTATGTGTCTCTGAAGGAAGGGAATGTAGCAAGGCCACTGATCTCTCTCTTCGCCACAGCTGTTGCATCTGAGGCCTTCTTCTCTTCCCTTTTCTCCACCGGCTTCCCTGTCCTCTACCTTTCTGTTCCCCTTTTTCTCTCTTTGGTCTTTCTTGTACCCGGCTGTTCTCTGCTCTCTGAAAGGTATAGTCTTTTCAAGGTGTAAATTCCAGTGTTGAATGGTGGTTAGGTGGTTATTTTCAAGTCACTCTGGGGGTTTGTAGGACTGTTGTTACACTGTGCTATTTTCCCAAAACGACCCCCTTGGAGCCATGTCCTGTGTCAGGTTTAATCAGCTTGCAGAGAGCTGGCAGAGTGGTGCTGTTTTACATCTCCCTTGGAGCAGCCCTAATGGATCTCATTACACAGAGGTGGAAATCAATCCGCACCAACTCATGCTCACACAAACACATCTATACTCACACTTTTATTTCGGCAGGCTTCTTATTTGAACATTCCTCGATTTAATTGACCCTGGGCAGTCAGTCCAGCATGACTGCCATTTCCCTCTCCCGGCCTCCACTTGGCTCCTCGGAAGAGCAGTCAACTCCTAGTACATCTGTTTTCATTTCAACAACCAGGGCTTGACATTGAACTTTTTTTTTAGCCACTTGTCCTTGGACAAGTAGGACATCTTTTTTTGGACTTTTCCGAAAGCTAAAGTCACAAAACAAAAAAAGGTCCGTAACACCATCGGCCAAAAGAGTGACTGAAAATGGGTGAAGTACATAGGAGGGATGTGAAATCATTTTCTGTGCTTGTCCATAGACCACGTGTCAAACTGGTTCCACGGTTGGGCCGAGCGTCTGCGGGTTTTGGCTCGTCCGCTATACTTGATTGATGAATTAAGGTCACTGATTAGTAAGGAACTCCCCTGCCTGGTTGTCTAAGTCTGGATTGAAAGGAAAAAACTATAACCAGTAGACACTAGGCCCTCCATGGGATGTTTGACACCCTGCCATAAACTCTGATCACCCCCCCACACCCCCTAGTGGCCATCCAAAATAATGTACAAACAATTTGAATCCATTTTTTATTTGATTAAATCTCTCTCTCTGTCCTCAGCTGTAGCCTAACTTTTTGACTCCTCATTGGATTTTTCAATCTTGGTATTGTTTGCTCAATTTCACTTCTTGTGGCCTAAAATATTTGTCATTCAAAAATAAATCTGTGAATGAGAATAGCGTAGACTCCGACTTTCATAATCATTCCCATTTAAAAGCTGCAACGTTAGGACACTAAAACACTAGAAAAGTTTGGAAAATACTCCTCATAACTTTAATTTGTCTTAATGCGTTTCTGATATTTTAGTTAGTAGGATTAGGATTTTGGCTGTTTGGTTCGCAATAGCAAAGATTTTGAGGGGGGAGGGGGCCTCGCATGCATCATTTCTGCTCTATAATGCTTTTCTCAACTAGAAGGTTTGTTCAAATTTCTCATTTGATTTTTCTTTTCTGCTATTGTTTCTTCTCTCTCTCTCTCATTATTACCATAGGCCTTCAATGTTTTTGGGTTAATCAAAAACAACACACTCTGAGATACCGTAGAACTCTGTTAGATTAATTCATTGCTTGATCATGAATAAGTGTGGCAGGGGAAATCTAGCATGAATTAAACTGAAAGAGTGGCTTGATAGGCCACGTCATATTCATATCAAAACGAGATTCTCCGACCGGATAGTTTGTGCTGCTTTGGTGAGACTCTTAGCTCTGTCTACATTGTTCTCTTGCTTTCTATAAATAAAACCTATTTATTGAAATGTGTTATAGCAAATAGGAATATAGGCAATTTACTCAGAATGTAAACTGTGCCCTGCGGCTCTGCCTGATCCAATTCTGATTGGAGTAATTGTTTGATATTGTGATTTTCTACTGAAATCTATATTCTGGTAACTATTTTGGAGTTTAAATGTATTTGGCTAAGGTGTATGTAAACTTGGGTTTCATGCAGGGCTCATCTGAGAAAGACACGTTGGTCTCAGCATGACACCCTGTTGATAAAAAAAACACGTTTAATGAGATTATATAAATATTTGGATAAATACTATGTATGACTATTTTAAAATATATGCCAATATTTTCCAAATGTATGTCCTAATACATTACCATATTCAAACACTTGTTCTAAAAATTAAAAATAAATTAAGACTTTCAAATGTCTTTGAAGGTAATTAAAATACCCTAAATAGTATTTGAACCCAGGTCTGACACATACACGCAAGCCAACAGAGGATTTCAAGAGGAAGACAAATCTTACTCATTTCTCTCCCCTCACACCTAATGTACTGTGCTCTCTCTCTCTCTCTCTCTCTGTGTGTCTTTTGCTCTCCCTATGTTGTACACTTTCCCTCAGTCTCGATCATTAGTCTGCTGCAGGAGACAACACACTGACATGAAAGCAGAACAAAATTACACACATTCCACTGACAAGAGATCCAATCAAACCATCACAACAACTCATACAACAGGAGAAGTGTTCACCCAAAACTGTCTCTCTCTGCTCTCATGTCCCGATAGCCCTTTCAAACTACTACAGCACCACAGCCTTCTCAAATATAAATTCTCCCCCAGCATTCTCCCCTACTTCCACATCCCATTTGAATGTGAGGCATAAGACATTTAGCCCCCCGATTAGAGATAAATACAGTTCAATGTGACAAGAGTGGGACTCTGGAGTCTAACAATGTGAAGGTTGGTCAAGAACAAGCCCATTTGATAAGGGCTTCTGTTCGGTATTCATGACGAGGACAGAGAGAAACACCGTCAGAGACTAATGGTAATGAGAAACATTTGATAAGGGCTTCTGTTCGGTATTCATGACGAGGACAGAGAGAAACACCGTCAGAGACTAATGGTAATGAGAAACATTTGATAAGGGCTTCTGTTCGGTATTCATGACGAGGACAGAGAGAAACACCGTCAGAGACTAATGGTAATGAGAAACATTTGATAAGGGCTTCTGTTCGGTATTCATGACGAGGACAGAGAGAAACACCGTCAGAGACTAATGGTAATGAGAAACATTTGATAAGGGCTTCTGTTCGGTATTCATGACGAGGACAGAGAGAAACACCGTCAGAGACTAATGGTAATGAGAAACATTTGATAAGGGCTTCTGTTCGGTATTCATGACGAGGACAGAGAGAAACACCGTCAGAGACTAATGGTAATGAGAAACATTTGATAAGGGCTTCTGTTCGGTATTCATGACGAGGACAGAGAGAAACACCGTCAGAGACTAATGGTAATGAGAAACATTTGATAAGGGCTTCTGTTCGGTATTCATGACGAGGACAGAGAGAAACACCGTCAGAGACTAATGGTAATGAGAAACATTTGATAAGGGCTTCTGTTCGGTATTCATGACGAGGACAGAGAGAAACACCGTCAGAGACTAATGGTAATGAGAAACATTTGATAAGGGCTTCTGTTCGGTATTCATGACGAGGACAGAGAGAAACACCGTCAGAGACTAATGGTAATGAGAAACATTTGATAAGGGCTTCTGTTCGGTATTCATGACGAGGACAGAGAGAAACACCGTCAGAGACTAATGGTAATGAGAAACATTTGATAAGGGCTTCTGTTCGGTATTCATGACGAGGACAGAGAGAAACACCGTCAGAGACTAATGGTAATGAGAAACATTTGATAAGGGCTTCTGTTCGGTATTCATGACGAGGACAGAGAGAAACACCGTCAGAGACTAATGGTAATGAGAAACATTTGATAAGGGCTTCTGTTCGGTATTCATGACGAGGACAGAGAGAAACACCGTCAGAGACTAATGGTAATGAGAAACATTTGATAAGGGCTTCTGTTCGGTATTCATGACGAGGACAGAGAGAAACACCGTCAGAGACTAATGGTAATGAGAAACATTTGAATGACAAAGCATGGACATTACGTGGACATCAGACGTATTTAACCACAGTCAATGAGCTGTGTCCCAAATGGCATGCTATTCCCTATTTAGTGTGCTACTTTTGACCAGGATCCATAGGGGGCATCATTAGGGCTCTGGTCAAAAGTATTGCACTATATAGAGAATAGGGTACCAGATTAATTACCACACAGGGACTCTTAGAAGGTAAGAGACTCACTCCCGGGAGAAAACCTTGGTCTCTAATTACAATGAGTGCAGAAACTACAGATTTTGCTTAGTGTTGATTCAAACCTATATGGAGACGTACGTGTGTGTGTGTGTAAATCAAACTGTCACATGCGCTGAAGACAACAGGTGTAGACCTTACCGTGAAATGCTTACTTTACAAGCCCTTAACCAACAGGTGTAGACCTTACTGTGAAATGCTTACTTACAAGCCCTTAACCAACAGGTGTAGACCTTACTGTGAAATGCTTACTTACAAGCCCTTAACCAACAGTGTAGACCTTACTGTGAAATGCTTACTTTACAAGCCCTTAACCAACAGGTGTAGACCTTACAGTGAAATGCTTACTTTACAAGCCCTTAACCAACAGGTGTAGACCTTACCGTGAAATGCTTACTTTACAAGCCCTTAACCAACAGGTGTAGACCTTACTGTGAAATGCTTACTTTACAAGCCCTTAACCAACAGGTGTAGACCTTACTGTGAAATGCTTACTTTACAAGCCCTTAACCAACAGGTGTAGACCTTACCGTGAAATGCTTACTTTACAAGCCCTTAACCAACAGGTGTAGACCTTACCGTGAAATGCTTACTTTACAAGCCCTTAACCAACAGGTGTAGACCTTACTGTGAAATGCTTACTTTACAAGCCCTTAACCAACAGGTGTAGACCTTACCGTGAAATGCTTACTTTACAAGCCCTTAACCAACAGGTGTAGACCTTACTGTGAAATGCTTACTTACAAGCCCTTAACCAACAGGTGTAGACCTTACTGTGAAATGCTTACTTACAAGCCCTTAACCAACAGTGTAGACCTTACTGTGAAATGCTTACTTTACAAGCCCTTAACCAACAGTGTAGACCTTACAGTGAAATGCTTCCTTTACAAGCCCTTAACCAACAGGTGTAGACCTTACCATGAAATGCTTACTTTACAAGCCCTTAACCAACAGTGTAGACCTTACCGTGAAATGCTTACTTTACAAGCCCTTAACCAACAATGTAGTTCAAGAAGAATTAAGAAAATATACCAAATAAATTCAAGTTAAAAAAATAAAAGAATAAAAAGTAAACCCCAAAAAGAAAAACGAGGCTATATACATGGGATACAGGGGATAACCGAGTCAGTGTGCGGGGGTACAGGTTAGTCCAGGTCATTTGTACATGTAGGTAGGGGTGAAGTGACTTTGCATAGATAAGAAACAGCAAGTAGCAGCAGTGTACAAAGAGGGGGGTCAATGTAAATAGTCCAGTGGCCATTTTATTCATTCTTCAGCAGTCTTATGGCTTGGGGGTAGAAGCTGTTAAGGAGCCTTTCGGTACCAGACCTGGCGCTCCGTTACCGCTTGCCGTGCGGTAGCAGAGACAAGTATAAGTGTGTGTTTAAGTGTACGCGTGTGTCTAGGTGTTGAGTTAATGAGCGATATGTTAAAATTGGGAAAAACATATTACAAATACATGGTCGTCATTTATCAGATGTTCTTATCTATAGAGACTTATAGGTGCAGTTCGGGTTTAAGTGCCTTGCTCAAGGGCACATCGACAGATTTTTATCTAGTCGGCTCAGGGATTCGAACCAGGGACCTTTTGGTTACTGGCCAAACGCTCTTAACCGCTAGGCTAATTTCACAGTAATAAAATGTATATACCTTGCAAAGTATGGTTAATTTATCATTATAAACTAGGTGGTTCGAGCCCTGAATGCTGATTGGCTGAAAGACGTGGTATATCAGAAAAACATGTATCCAAGCACTCCGCATTGCGTCGTGCGTAAGAACAGCCCTTAGCCGTGGTATATTGGCCATACACCACACCCACCTCGGGCCTTATTGCTGAAGTATTTACAGGTCATTTACTGTAGGATCAAGGAAATGGAGATATCAACTCAACACCGGAAACTCTAAATGATAAAGAGAGAAAGAAGTGAAGTTCTCAAGGAGGACTGGTAAAGTTCAATCTCTGTCTCCTCCTGACTCCAGAGAGAGTAAATCTAACCTGCGACCTAAAGACATTTATCTTGTCCAAAAAGACCAACTCAATTTCCCTCCCTGCATACATTTGGTTAAATATAGCCAAGTCCAAACTGAGCAGAGACATCAGAAAGAAAGAAAAAATAAGACCGTTTTGGAATACAAATGCCTGGGTCTGGGGCTAGGGTGTACAGATGGGGCGTGGGCTGATCTGGCAGTAGGGTATAGAGCTCGGTCTCAGGTTGAACCTGGGTCTACAACTGGGCTGACTGTCTCTGTCCTGTAAGATGTCCACTAAATCCTGATTATACCTCTCTAATGTAAAGAAAGTACGGGACTAGATCTGAGTCTAGGTCCAGTCCCGGTCTGGCTTTGTGCTGTGCAGGGGCCAGCCTTATCCTGCTCTGTCAGGAAATGGAGGGAGGAGAGGATGGCCAGTGAATTCTGATTACACCTCTGTCATTTAAAGTAATGAGAGGAGCTCATGCTCTGGTGGCTCCTTGCTTCCCCCGGCGGGCCAGACGCCAGCCAGCCACCGTTCTGTTAAAGGCCACACTGACCCGCCACTGATTGGGGATGACACACAGCAGTCAGGGTGTGTGTGTGTGTGTGTGTGTGTGTGTGTGTGTGTGTGTGTGTGTGTGTGTGTGTGTGTGTGTGTGTGCCCGCGATCACTCTGACAGATGGACCGACTAATCGTCATTCTGACAGAAAGAGAGATATGGTGAGACAGACAGATGGACAGACAAAGAGAGAGAGAGATAGGACACAGGGATGTGCTCAGAGACAGGATTTCCCTTCCGGAAATCACACAGATGGAAAAAGGTAAACAGAAAGAGGGAAAGGACCACAGGAGAGGACAGGAGAGAGAGAGAGAGAGAGAGAGGACAGGAGAGAGAGAGGGAGAGGACCGGAGAGAGAGAGAGGGAAAGGACCACAGGAGAGGACAGGAGAGAGAGAGAGAGAGAGGACAGGAGAGAGAGAGGGAGAGGACCGAGAGAGAGAGAGAGAAAGGACCACAGGAGAGGACAGGAGAGAGAGAGAGGGAGGGAAAGGACCACAGGAGAGGACAGGAGAGAGAGAGAGAGAGAGAGGACAGGAGAGAGAGAGAGAGAGGGAGAGGACCGGAGAGAGAGAGAGGGAAAGGACCACAGGAGAGGACAGGAGAGAGAGAGGGAGAGGACCGGAGAGAGAGAGAGAAAGGACCACAGGAG
>NC_056445.1:7651843-7654986 GCF_018296145.1 Oncorhynchus tshawytscha
AAAGGACCACAGGAGAGGACAGGAAAGGACCACAGGAGAGACAGAGAGAGAGAGAGACGGGACCACAGGAGAGGACAGGAGAGAGAGGGAGGGAAAGGACCACAGGAGAGGACAGGAGAGGGAAAGGACCACAGGAGAGAGAGAGAGAGAGAGAGAGAGAGAGAGAGAGAGAGAGAGAGAGAGAGAGAGAGAGAGAGAGAAAGGACCACAGGAGAGAGGACAGAGAGAGAGAGAGAGAGAGAGAGAGAGAGAGAGAAAGGACCACAGGAGAGGACAGGAGAGGGAAAGGACCACAGGAGAGAGAGAGAGAGAGGGAAAGGACCACAGGAGAGCACAGGAGAGAGAGAGAGAGAGAGGGAAAGGACCACAGGAGAGGACAGGGAGAGAGAGAGAGGGAAAGGACCACAGGAGAGGACAGGAGAGAGAGAGAGAGAGAGAAAGGACCACAGGAGAGAGAGAGAGAGAGAGAGAGAGAGAGAGAGAGAGAGAGAGAGAGAGAGAGAGAGAGAGAGAGAGAGAGAGAGAGAGAGAGAGAGAGAGAGAGAGAGAGAGAGAGAGAGAGAGAGAAAGGACCACAGGAGAGGACAGGAGAGAGAGAGAGGGAAAGGACCACAGGAGAGGACAGGAGAGAGAGAGAGAGAGAGACGGGACCACAGGAGAGGACAGGAGAGAGAGGGAGGGAAAGGACCACAGGAGAGGACAGGAGAGAGAGGGAGGGAAAGGACCACAGGAGAGGACAGGAGAGAGAGAGAGAGAGACGGGACCACAGGAGAGGACAGGAGAGAGAGGGAGGGAAAGGACCACAGGAGAGGACAGAGAGAGGGAAAGGACCACAGGAGAGAGAGAGAGAGAGAGAGAGAGAGAGAGAGAGAGAGAGAGAGAGAGAGAGAGAGAGAGAGAGAGAAAGGACCACAGGAGAGGACAGAGAGAGAGAGAGAGAGAGAGAGAGAGAAAGGACCACAGGAGAGGCCAGGAGAGGGAAAGGACCACAGGAGAGAGAGAGAGAGAGGGAAAGGACCACAGGAGAGGACAGGAGAGAGAGAGAGAGAGGGAAAGGACAGGAGAGAGAGAGAGAGAGGGAAAGGACCACAGGAGAGGACAGGAGAGGGAAAGGACCACAGGAGAGAGAGAGGGAAAGGACCACAGGAGAGGACAGGAGAGGGAAAGGACCACAGGAGAGAGAGAGGAAAAGGACCAAAGGGGGAGAGAGAGAGAGAGAGAGAGAGAGAGAGAGAGAGAGAGAGAAAGGACCACAGGAGAGGACAGAGAGAGAGAGAGAGAGAGAGAGAGAGAGAGAGAGAGAGAGGGAAAGGACCACAGGAGAGGACAGGAGAGAGAGAGGGAAAGGACCACTGGAGAGGACAGAGAGAGAGAAAGAAAGGACCACAGGAGAGGACAGGAGAGAGAGAGAAAGAGAAAGAGAAAGGAGAGAGAGAGAGAGAGAGAGAGAGAGAGAGAGAGAGAGAGAGAGAGAAAGAGAGAGAGAGGAGAGAGACAGAGAGAGAGAGAGAGAGAGGGGGAAAGGACCACAGGAGAGGACAGGAGAGAGAGAGAGGAAGGACCACAGGAGAGGACAGGAGAGAGAGAGAAAGGACCACAGGAGAGGACAGGAGAGAAAGAGAAAGGACCACAGGAGAGGACAGGAGAGAGAGAGAAAGGACCACAGGAGAGGACAGGAGAGAGAGAGGGAAAGGACCACAGGAGAGGACAGGAGAGAGAGAAAGAAAGGACCACAGGAGAGGACAGGAGAGAGAGAGAGAAAGAGAGAGAGAGAAAGGACCACAGGAGAGGACAGGAGAGAGAGAGAGAGAGAGCGAGAGAGAGAGAGAGAGAGAGAGAGAGAAAGGACCACAGGAGAGGACAGGAGAGAGAGAGAGAGTGAAAGGACCACAGGAGAGGACAGGAGAGAGAAAGGAAGAGGAAGCGGAGAGGAAGCTCACCATCAATCCTGCTGACCAACTCCTCCAGAGCCTTGACTTTCCTTTGGATCCCCGGCTGGGCAAATGTGTAGTTGTCCTTGATTGGAGAGAGAGAGAGAAATGAATTTCACAGCAAGGTGTGGTCTGACTTACTAGGGGTGATGGCCGCACTATTATCAATTTTACTTAAAAACAGAGACAAGTCTGTTGCCCTAAAATGTTGCTTCAAACGCTCATGTACTTCAGTAAAGAAAAAAAGGATGTGTGTGAGGAATAGTAATGGCTACAGATGAACAAACAACTGTGTATACTAGCGGAGGGACACTGGACACACAGTCTCATTCAAGGATGAGCAACTAGCAACCCCAGCTCGTGATCCATGGGCCAATTCGTGGCGATCCTGAAGAAAAGGGGAGGTCACAGACAGAGAGAAGGTGAGAGAGTGAGATCAGGAGGTGAGCCGTCCTCTCAACAACTAAACACAAGCCGACAGGAGATTAAATGCAACATTTACAGACTAAATGCAAATATGAGCAGCAGGGCTTGAAGGGGGACTGATTTTTTCATCCATTATCACCCTCCTCATTACTACACTTGACTGTTCTGGGACGAGAACGTATGTTTATGGCCGACGCCACATAGGCCTCATATCAACCAGAGAGGGGGGGGGGGGATCAGTTCCTCTCAGTACTGAGACCATTATACATGCAAGGTCACCTTTAGTCACAGTATGAATAGACGACAGGTCTTGAAGAGGTAATGATGTCTCCTTATAGCAGAGTGAAGAGGGTATCCATCTAATAGGCACATGTAAGATCAGATTTATAGAACCCCATTCAGAGAGTGCTGATGGGTCTGCTCATAACACAGGCGAACAGTAATTGGACATTGAAAAGTCACTTTTGTTTGAGGTTAGTCCTAATGTACACACTGCCATTGGAAGTGGACTTTACATAGTGGAGCAAGTCACGTTCATTTGACATTTGCAGAGAAGCCCAGATTTTAATCCTAATGTACATTTAAGTAATCAAATCATTTATTATTTGATTAAGGCCTTCGGGGACGAAAAGCAACAACCTCACAACAGGCCTTGGATCTAGCCTGCATTTACAAAGCAATAAATGATTAAATCATAGGCTGAGTCTCTAAGTTTAAGTTATTACAAACGTGTGTGTGTGCATTCTGAGCCATGGGAATTACTATGGAAGGAGTGTGGCTATGCTG